>NC_087217.1:36340773-36430773 GCF_015104395.2 Macrobrachium nipponense | reverse complement strand
ATGGGCTGGAGGAGAGGGGTGGTGTTGGGTGGAAGAAAAAGAATCTTAACGAAGGAATACTCCGCTAGGATATCTTCCTCGAGGCCAGGAGGGTGGGGAGGGGCATTGTCCAACACCAGCAGACATTTCAGGGGGAGGCGCTTCTCTTCCAAAAAACATTTCACAGTCGGGCCGAAACACAAATTTACCCACTCCGTGAACAAAAGCCTCGTTACCCAGGCTTTTGCATTAGCCCTCCACATCACTGGAAGCTTCTCCTTCAACACTTTGTGGGCCTTGAAGGCTCGAGGAGTCTCGGAGTGATACACCAGTAGGGGCTTCACCTTGCAATCCCCACTGGCGTTTGAACAAAGTGCGAGCGTAAGCCTGTCTTTCATAGGCTTATGCCCGGGTAGCTTCTTCTCTTCCTCCGTGATGTATGTCCGACGAGGCATTTTTTTCCAAAAAGGCCAGTCTCATCACAGTTGAAGGACTTGCTGAGAACTGTAGCCTTCCTTGGTCATCATCTCGTCGAACGTCTTTTTAAAGGCTTCGGCTGCTTTCGTGTCCGAGCTGGCAGCCTCCCCATGACGCACCACCGAATGGATGCCAGTCCGTTTACGAAATTTCTCGAACCAGCCATGCGAAGCCTTGAACTCTGGGGTTGGCGTTTGAAGTCCCTTCCCCTCCCTCGTCTTCCGCCTGCGCAATCAAATCGCCGAAAATAGCACTGGCCTTGTGAGCGATTGCTGTCTCCGTAACTGTATCGCCAGCGATTTCTTTGTCTTTTATCCAGACGAGGAGCAGCCGTTCCATCTCGTTGTGCACATGGCTCCTCTTGCTGGACAAAATAGTGATGCCCTTTGACGGTGTAGTTGCTTTGATGGCATCCTTCTGTTTAAGGATGGTGCCTATTGTCGACGGATTACAGCCGTATTCCTTTGTGATCACACTCAATCGCATACCAGCTTCGTACTTCTTTATGATCTCCATTTTTGTCTCCAAAGAGAGCATGCGCTTCTTTCCGTGAATTTCAACTTTCTTGGGACCCATGACTACGTTAATTTACGTAAAGTTACACAATATATAGTCTTCGCACAACACGATAATATGTACTGCAACGAAATCACTAATGAATTTACGTTACTAAACGAAATCGTTGGAGCGAACGAATGCCGATTGCGTACGGTAAAGTTTCGGGTGCGGAGTGGCCGAGCTAAGGGACGCCAGCGCGTACGTATAGAAGATACATGATGGGAGGGATGCTGTCCAATCAGAGAGAAGGATCTCCATGGCTTGGCTAGCATCAGAACAAATGGGAGAGCATGAGGATGGTGGCGAGTCTACTAGCACTAAGATGGCGGCGTGCGGCGCGAGTTTCAAAATTGTTATCGGGCGAATCTCGGACTTCAGAAACCTTTCGTATCTTGAAAACTTTCGTATGTAGAGCAGTAAAATTTTTCGCATTGGCTTTCGTAACTTGGATTTTTCGTAAGTTGAGCCTTTCGTATCTCGAGGTACTACTGTATATATATCTATATATATATATCTATATTATATATATATATATATCTATACTATATATATATATATATATATCTATATATATATCTATATATATCTATATATCTATATATATAATATATATATATATATATCATATATATAGTATATATATATATATATATATAGATAATAATATATATATATATATATATATATATATATATATATATAGTATATATATATATATATATATATATATATATATATATATATATATATATATTATATATAATATATATAATCTATATATATATATAGGATATCTATATATATATGATATAGATATATATATAGATATATATATATATATTATATATATATATATATATATATATATCTATATATATATATATACTATATATATCTATATAGATAAGCAGTCCCCCAGTGCTAACAGCTGTCCTAAACTCCCGTGACCCCCTCGGCTAGGGGGAGGGGGGAGAAGAGCTCGGATGGTTGCCATAGCGACCTTAAGCGAGCCAGGACAGACCCCCCCCATTCCTGTCTGGAGGGAGGGGAGGGGACTGGGACTAGGGAGACCAGAGGTACCACGCGATCGCAGGTGGACCAAGAGGCGATAAAGCAACACAACCGACTGGGTCGGCGACCACGTGAGCCCGAAGGACCACGGGGCGATAAAGCAACAAAACTGTAGATTAAGATCTAATGCAACAAAACCGCCTAGGGACTGGTCGCCCTAAAAGCTAACCCAACAACAATATAACAAATAAATAAAAACTTTTACATCACAATACAGAAAGAGAGAGAGGGAAAACATGAGTGAAAGAGAAAGAGATGTCCAGGAGGAGTAGGCTGGTTCCGAAGAAGACAGCCAACTGCTCAAAAGCTAGCCTTAGCCGATACGTAGATGGAGGGCAATAGCCAGGATGCTGGACCAGGAAAATATAATTAATCACTCAGGCGCCTACACACCTAGACAAAGAGACATGCATGCATGAACGAGATCTAAGGTATAGGCAATGAAATCCCTACAAACGATGTAAAATATAATGAGGACTAGAGTAGCAAGGGATAAAAAAACCCATGAAAGGTAAAAACAATGGAAGATTTCTCGGTATAGAGGACCGGGAAATCTAACCAGACACGAGGCGAGCCGCTGGCCGCCATGCGCCAGACCAGGCGGCCTTATTTCGGACCTAAAAAACGGTAAATAAGGGCCCCTGACTGACAAAACTAAAACCAGACCTTTCGGGTTACTTAACTTAGCTGCGGCGATAGCTGCGCGTTCCATGATGGAGATAAATCCAGGGAAATAGCACAAAAAAAAAACACAGAGCAAAAGATGGCACGTGTTACTCCTAGTCGGCTAACGAAAAGGATGACCACCAGAGGCGCGGCAGTTGGTGTGGTGCGGGGCATAGTAGTAGTAGTTGCCGTCCTTGCCTAGGGATCGGCTCTCTCAGGAAGGGGATTTTGATGTAGGAGAGTTCTAAATGGCAAGAGGTTTGTGGTAGTGGTCTCACTCGCCCCAGATACCGTACCGACACCCTCTTTTTATTTAGGGTGAGCGAGTCAGTTATTCTGACATCTTCCTGATTTTGTTTTCTCTGGTATATGTTAGCTTCATTTACCTTAGAAATAATGAACTTAAGGATTATTTCACTGGGCGAAACGAACTGAGCCTAGAAAATGTATATACTAAGACAGCACAACTGTCAGATGTATTTGAGAAGACCAGCTTCTTTAATAAAAGAGATAATGTTATTAATAAATATGCTTTCTCCCAACAGTTTTGCCATGCTATAATTATCACCTGCTTCACTACTATAAGCTAAAAAACGATTCCTAAGTTCCACTAGACTGGGACACTCAACCAGCAAATGCCTAACAGTCAGCAGAACTAAGCAATCGTCACAGAAGGGCCCAGTCTCCCCATCCATCAGATAGCCGTGAGTTAAATGCGTATGGCCAATACGTAATCTACACAATAAAACCTCCCACTTTCTTGGTATTAGGTCATATTTCCAAGGGTGTGTCTGACTAGTAATTTCTTTCATTTTATTGGGGCCTACTCTGTCCCACTGAAGTACCCATAAATGCTGGATGGATTTCCATATATCACAGAATGTATCACGATATGGAACAGGGCATTTTCTTGGTATCAAAGTTTGCGCTGCTGATTTGGCTAGCTTGTCTGCCTCTTCGTTTCCCGATATGTTCACAATGGGCAGGAACCCAAAAAAACAACAAAAAGAAAATCAAATGCTCCCTCTATACTGGTGCAAGAAAATCCACTGCAAGATCTTCAACACCCAAGGGATGATCAGTATTAAAGACTTCCAGGGACTGTAGGGCACTTTTGGAGTCACAAAATATTGTGTAGCTACACACTGGGAGTGTTGTAATATGTTCCAGTGCTACTAGGATGCCATACAATTCAGCTGTAAAGTTTGAGGCAACAGAAGGAAGTGCACCTCTTCGGTTAAAAGATTCGCTAAAAACTCCATATACAACGCCAGCATTGGACTTAAAGCCATCAGTAAATATAAAACTTGTATCTACATGCTCTGATACATGCTCTAAAAATATGGCCCTCATTTCCTCATCAGATTTATCCCTCTTTGCTCCACTGAAGTACCTGCAGAATTTTACATCAGGTAACCTCCAGACAGGAAGGAGTACTGGGATACACAAAGGGGATAATGGGAAATTTTTTAATATTTGTATCCTCTAAAATTTTTTTAATTCTATAGCTAAAAGGAGTGGGATACCTTGGATGACTTTCGTAAAAACCGTTAAAAATATATCTATTTGCCACAGCAAATGCCAGAGATTTGGGGAGTCTTTGCACTCTAAACCAGTACCGAAGTAATGATGACTGGCGATAAGAGTTCAAGGGGCATCTCTCCTGCATCAACTAGCATACTATAGTCGATTCATTTAAGGTAGATTCTTGCGCCTACGAGACGTTTGTTTGGCGGCCTCTGATTGGCTGGTAGCGGGAGGCAGACTGCTCGCTCAGTGGGTCATATTTTCGTTTGTAGCTTAGAAAACTAGCAATATGTTTACATTTCTTCATTTATCTCACGTTTTACAAAAGATAGGAAAGTTTTGGTCATACCAAAGGATTCGGTATTAAATGTAAAATTAAATAATCTTTTCCTGAAATCAATAAGTTAAAATACAAAGGAATTACGAGTAGAAGTGAAGGGAGAAATATTTCATTCTTTATACCTTTTTTTATTCATCATTGGATTTTGCATAATTCATGAGATCAAGATAAAATAAAATCTTGTGTTATTAAACAATAAAATCACCCCGAATACGCTGGTGCTTTCAGATTTTAGATGCGTGTAATATGTAGAGAGAAAATGAAGAATATGTCTTATTATTTTGCATTCGTGCTTGACTTGGTTTGACAATAGTGCCGAGACACATCGTTGGGTCTGGTCCTCTCAGCTAGAACCGTTGGCGTGTTGGCAGTTGCCAATTGGCGATATGAGAAGTTGCAGTTTCGAGACTATGTATTCACCGAATTATTATGTCATTACATTTTCTATAAATAAATGCATAGAATTCCCATTATGACTTTCGAACATTCTTACTCAAATATCACATATGTCCGTATTTCTGGACATATCTGATAAAAGAAAAGTAAATAATCAGATGGATGCATCTGGTATCGTTGGAGGTGTAGGCTGGCTGCGGGCGGGAAATTCAGTCCAGGAATGAATTTGAAATCTACAGACCTACTTCGCACTCTTCAGCTCATCCTTAGTTTTAAGGAGGTTGGTTTCAACATATTGTTAATTTTCTTATATGAATATATTTTCAAACGAAAGAGATATCAGAGACTTAATTGAGTGATATGAAATAATAATCTCAGTGGAGCAATAAACAGCAACGAACTAAGCAAGATTTCTTTTTCTTTTCAAGCAGAAGTCTCGAGATGACAGCACCATTCGTCGCACCGTTTCCAGATTTGCAAGTCAAGCTCGCAACATTATAATGAATGTTCATCGTTACTTCAGCTCACAGTGGGGAGCAGGCTCAAAAAATGAAGTATTTGAGAAGACCGCCAAAGCTACAGGAGTGCCAACCAACACAGTGAAAAAAATCAAGCAACAGTCATCTGAGTGTGGTAACGTCCCCTTCGCTTCACCTGTATATCCCAGGAAGAGGATCCGAGTGAAGGACAAGGTGGATAGTTTTGAAAATGAGTGTATTCGGAAGGAGATTTTGTCTTTTTACGAGAGGAGAGCTCCCAACGTTAGATGCCCTACTGGAAAAAGTGAAGGAAGACCCGGTAAAGTTTAATGGTGGAAGAACAACGTTATGGAAAATTGTGAGAGGGCTTGGATTCCGGTACAAAAAAGTGACGAGTGGAAGAACAATTTTAATGGAACGTGATGATATAGTGGCAGCGAGAACTGAATACCTACGGTTAATTGAAAAGAATAGGAATTGTAGTCCAACTGAACGTAAACCTGAAGTATTCCTGGATGAAACTTGGATAAACCAAAATGAATGTGTACGTCAGTGTTGGACAACGGGTGAAGGCGAAATAGGACCCAAACTTAAGACTGGAAAGGGGTCAAGATTTATTGTGGTGCATGCGGGGAGTGAGAAGGGGTTTGTCAAAGATGCGCTATTGTTGTTTAGGTCAAAAAATGGTGCCAAAGGGGACTACCATGATTCCATGGACCATGAAAGGTTTTTAAAGTGGTTTAAGGAACAACTATTGCCTAATATAGAAGATAGATCTCTAATCATAATGGACAATGGTCCCTACCATAGCAAAATGGAGAAAATAAGTGCCAACAACCCAGCAACAGAAAAAAGTGAAGTCATACAGTGGCTTTCTTCTAATAACGTCACCCACGACCCATCAGCAACAAAGCCAAAATTGCTGCAGATTGCCAAGTGTCACAAAGAAAAACAGAGGTATGTGATTATAGTATTCTCATACTGAGGACATACTAGCTCTGAAGCATTGTTAATACAAACAAGTGCAGCTTAACAACTTAAAAGGATTAACAACTTTAAGAATAACAAGCACTTCTGCTAAATAAGAAATTCTAAACATATACATATATTACAGTGATAGATGAGATAGCCCGTGCAAATGGTCATGATGTGCTCAGACTTGACCGCCATACTTATTTGTCAGTTTAACCCCATAGAACTTATATGGGCTCAAATAAAGGGGGATATCAGAAAAATAACTCTAATGCAAATCAATCTTTGAAAACTGTTGAGCAGCTTACGAGACTGGCGATAGACAAAGTTACAACAGAAGACTGGAAGAAATGTTTTCACCACGTTAAGAAATTAGAAGATGATTATAGGAGGAAAGATGTTGCTAGAGAGCATATGTTTGAAAGTTTTGTTATTGACATTGGAGATGACGAAACTGACAGTGATGATATTGATATTAGGGAGGATGACACTGACTGATAATATATATCAATGATTTTCCTTTTTTTTTTTTTAAAGTTGAAAACCTAACAGTGTTTCTATAGTTTTCCATTTTTTAGATAGGCAATTTCATAACTACAGTATATCCATATGAGTTTCCTTTTTTTTAATATTTAATGGCATAACAATGTACATATCTGTTTATAAATTCTTTTTACTTGGTTTTAATAGAAAAGGGAATATCAATGTATCTATAATTTCCCATTCTTTTTGTTCCAATAGGTAATGACATGACTATGTATATATGTATGATTTTCCTTTATTTCAGTGGTTCTTAACCTTTTTACTACCACGCCCCCCTAGGAACAGCTCTTTCCCTCCACGCCCCCCTTGCATCTATAGACAAATTTCACTCCCACATTTAAAAAGAAAATGAATAAAAATGGCTTTTTAGTCAATTTACTAGGCATGAATTACATTAGTGAGATATTTGACACTGCTCTAAGCTACCAGATCTTGAATACATGGTCGAATGCTTGAGAGTGCACAACGTAAGTCCCCTTCAACGTTCAGGCGGTTTCCGTACTTGGTTTTCATAGCAACGAGCGTGGAAAATGCAGTTTCACATAGATATGTGGATCCAAACATTGTTAGAATCCGAAGAGCCTGATGTGAGATCAGAGGGTAAACAGGAAGGTATTTGCCCCAGAACGTCTCCAAATCCATATCTTTGAAGTCTTCTTTAGCTGTAGAGTTGAACTTCAATTCTAGGAGCTCTTCTTGGACTTCATCAGCAACATCAGCTACTTCACATTGAAATGGGTTCCTGATGAATTTCCAGGCTTCACGCGTGTCATCTATATCTGTGAAGTATCTGATGAATTCTGCTTTCAAGTCAGAGACGAGGTTACTGTCAGCGAGAGCAGAATCCAAGTTCCTGAAACTGGCTGCATTTCCCTGCTGAACCTGACATTTCCAGAGGTCAAGTTTGGCCATGAAGGCTCGAATGGTGTCATGGTGCGTGATGATGTTGATGCTTTTCCCTTGTAGTTTAAGGTTCACAGCATTCAATGCTTCAAAAATGTCCACCAGGTAAGCTAGAGTTATCTGAAAGCCTTCAGATTGGAAATTGTCATGAAAGTCTGCCTTCTGCTATGAATCTAAAAATATTGCTACTTCTTCTCGTAGCTCATAAAGCCGTCCAAGCATGTTCCCTTTTGATAGCCATCGGACGTTCGTGTGAAAAAGCAAGGCTTATATGTTCGGATTCCATGCTCTTGTCATAAAAATAACCCATAAATGGAAAAACTTCTTCTTTTCACCTGAGCCTCGTGCCCCCCCTGGAAATCACTGACGCCCCCCTAGGGGGGCGCGCCCCCCAGGTTAAGAACCACTGCTTTATTTATTTTTTAAATAATGATGACGTAAGAAAATTTGTAAAATTTTAATTTCTTTTTGTTCATATCGATAGCCTAATGACATACCAATGTAAGCCTACTGTGTATGACTTTCTTTTGTGTTTATGACATAATATATCTGCATGAATTTCCATTCTTTTTGTATAAAAAGATGATGATATAACAGTCTTCTGATTAGTCTCATTATCCTACATGTACTATATATATACAATTATGCAGGGCTGTGGGAACGGTTACGGGAGCTATTCTAACTCAGGTATGAATTAAGTGATTCAAGAATAATCAACTACCTCAGGAGAAAACTAAGCAAATTTTCCCTAAACATTGTTGTAGACATGTTGTCAAGTGTAACATGTATATAAAGGAGATAAACATTCTGGTGTAAGAGTAACTCAAACAATTCTGAAAAAGACAGTATATTATATTCGTTACATCGTCAACAAATTTTATGGTAAGAAATAAACATTTGTACTTTTGTTTATTGAGTGAACATATGAAAACCATAAGCTTTTGATGTTATTGGCCAGAGAAACAAGTTCTGTTATTTATCAGTGATCCTCATAAAGCATGTACATTTCTCACTTAGACTAAATTGAAGCCAACACCCAGATGCATCCATCTGATTATTTACTTTTCTTTTATCAGATATGTCCAGAAATACGGACAAATATAATATTTTAGTAAAAATGTTTGAAAGTCATAATGGGAATTCTATGCATTTATTTATAGAAAATGTAATGACATAATAATTCGGTAAATACATAGTCTCGGAACTGCAAACTTCTCATATCGCCAATTGGCAACTGCCAACATGCCAACAGCTCTAGCTGAGAGGACCAGCCCCACGATATCTTGCGTCTCTCGGCACTACTGTCAAAGCGAGTCAAGCACGGATGCAACATAATAAGACATATTCTTCATTTTCTCTTTACATATTAGTACACGCATTTAAAATCTGAAAGCACCATCGTATTCAGGGTGATTTTATTGTTTTAAAACACAAATTTCATTTTATCTTGATCTTGTGAATTATGCAAAATCCGATGATGAATAAAAACAGGTATAAAGAATGAAATGTTTCTCCCTTCACTTCTACTCGTTGTAATTCCTTTGTATTTTAACTTATTGATTTCAGGAAAAGATTATTTAATTTTACATTTAATACTGAATCCTTTGGTATGACCAAAACTTTCCTATCTTTTGTAAAACGTGAGATAAATGAAGAAATGTAAACATATTGCTAGTTTTCTAAGCTACAAACGAAAATATGACCCACTGAGCGAGCAGTCTGCCTCCCGCTACCAGCCAATCAGAGGCCACCAAACAAACGTCTCGTAGGCGCAAGAATCTACCTTAAATGAATCGACTATAGGTATTGGTGACAAACGGAAAGCTCCTGTGGCTATATGAATACCTGAATGATGCACTGAATCTAAAATTTTTAAGTTAGATGAGGAAGCTGAAGAATAAACTTCACAACCATATGACAGCTTTGACAAGATTAAAGATTTATGAAGCTTTAGTAAAAGATTTCTATCAGCTCCCCAACTGGTGTGAGAAAGCACCTTCAAGATGTGTAAAGCTTCTAGGCTCTTTGCTTTTATATGCTTGATATGGGGGACCCAAGTAAATCTACTGTCAAAAACTAGGCCTAAGAAGTGTGCTTGTTCTACACATGGGATTCTACGGCCATACAAATAAATAGGTCTGGATCAGAATGCACTCCCCTGATCTGACAGAAGTGGACCGCAGTAGTCTTGCTTACAGAGATTTTAAAACCCTGTTTCTCAGCCCAACTTACTATTTTATTTATTGTTAATTGTAGCTTTCTTTCTGCTACAGTCATCCGGGTGGCAGCAAAGGATATTGACAAGTCATCCACAAACAGTGTCTTTAAAACCTCTCTTGGAATAACAGCTGCAACACTGTTTATGGCCAGAGCAAAAAGTGTTACACTGAGAACACTGCCCTGGGGAACACCTTCTTCTTGGCACCTTTTCTCTGATAAAGTACTGCCAACTTTAACTTTAAAATACCTACGATGTAAAAAGGAATTCACAAATAAAGGTAATTTGCCTCGTAGACCAACATTATGCATTGTCTCCAGAATCCCATGTCTCCAAGCAGTGTCATATGCCTTTTCTATATCAAAAATCACTGTCACATGGTGTTGTTTGGAGGCAAAGGCTTCACAAACAGAGGCTTCAAGTTGCAGGAAGATGTCCCGGGTGGAGTGCATTTTTCGAAAACCACACTGAGAAGGTGTTAGAATATTGTTGTACTCTAGATACCACATCAGTCTTACATTTACCATCTTTTCCATCAATTTACACAAAAAGCAAGTTAAAGCAATGGGGCGGTAACCTGCCGCACAGAGATGATCTTTTCCAGGCTTAAGGAATGGTAACATGGTAGTTAATTCCCATATGGTAGGGTAGCTGCTTTCATCCCATATTATATTGATGATACTGATTATAAAAAGTTTTGTGTTCCTTGAAATGTGTTTAAACATTTCATAAGGAATCTCATCTGAACCAGGGCAGTGTTCTTGCTCCTAGCTAAAGCAGAGTCAAATTCCCTTTCAGAAAAAGGCATATTATATGATTCAGCTTTCTTTGCTGAAAAGTCAAGTACCTGTTGTTCTTCCATCATTCCATCTGATTTCTCAGACTCGAGCGAATTGTTCTGAAAACATATTACGTACTAACTTCTGTGGCATCAGTGACATGGTTATTATTCACTTTAAGTACTGGAGGAGGACTGGGTGTAAATTTACCCTGAATTTTCCTTATTTTTTTCCAAATGCTACAGACTGGTGTTCTACTGTTAATAGTGGATACATATCCGGCCCATGCTTGTCTTCTGGCAGCTTTCATGGCTTTTCGAAATCGTGCCCTACACTGTTTGTAAATTATGACATTGTCCAAGGTGCTGTGTCTACGGCACCTGGTCAATGATGTCCTTGTAGCTCGGTGTAACAGCCTTAAGTCTTCTGACCACCACGGTACTGGCCGTCTCCTGAATAGTCCTTTAGTTCGAGGAATCGAGTGCAGACCTGCAGTATGTAATGTTCCATTGAGTAGATCAATGGCATCATCTACACTTGGGAATTTTTTGCATCCCCCTCCAACTCACTCAAATCTTTGAATTTTCTCCAATTTGCTTTCTCTAAACACCATCGTGGTGATCTCGGGATAGGTGGACCATCATTGGTGTCGATCACAATTGGAGAATGGTCACTGGTATGCCAGTCATCACTTGTTCTCCAACTAAATTCAACACTGCAGTTGGAGCTACATATTGAAAGGTCGATTCAGGAGACAGTGCCTGTCTGAATGTGGTAATGGGTAGATTCTCCAGTATTAAGAAGACCTATATCTTCATTTTCTATTAAAGATGCCATAATATTCCCTTTTTGGTTTGATGTTACATCTCCCCACAATGGATGTCTACTATTGAAGTCACCAAGTAAAAGAAATGGCTCTGGTAGTTGCTGCATCAAATATATTAAGTTCTCTTGGGAGACATGGCTATTAGGTGGAATGTAAAGGGAACATATAGTATATTGCCTCCTTAAGTTAATTCGTACAGCTACAGCTTGAAGAAGAGTATACAGTTTCACTTGGTAAGGTGGAACATCTCGGCGGATGTAGATGAAGGATCCACCATGATTTCCCACTTCTGGATCAAATTTAGTTCTATAGTGAACATATTCCCTAGGACAAGGGGTATATTCACCTAGCATGGTCTCCTGCAAACATACTCCTACAGGAGAGTGCTCATAAATCAAAAGCTTCACTTCCTCATACTTCGCTCGCAGTCCCTGACAGTTCCACTGAATAATGGAAGTGAATTTATTCATGTTTAGGACCAACATTGTGGTTCCTTTTTACAAGACTGGGAGGGTTCTTTTTTCTACAAGGGGGAGGCATTTTGATGGAAAGTTTTGTTGGCTTCTTGGGAGGAGTTAACGCCTTCGTAGAGCCAACATCTTTTCCTTCAATGTCTTTGACACCGAAGGGTTTTTTAGTTTCTTCACTCTCCATCTCTATCGAGACGGAGAGAGCAGAGGTGTTCTCTAAAGAGAACACCTCAAGTGTCTTTGTATTGCTAGCAGTTGCCAGCTCTGCCTCTAATGAGGCAGAAGTACCAGCGAGGATTGGCACCGGGGGACCAGCATCTGCTGGTTTGTCCTCCAGAGAGGAATTGGCACCAACAGAAGCTGGCACCAGACCAGCAACCACTGGCCTTGCCTCCAAAGAGGCAGATGGTCGAGGGTGTATCTCAACTGGCACTTCAATCTTCTTCAATTCCATACTAGGGTCTTTCTTGCTGGTTCTAGTGAACCTTGTCTTTACATTCTCATCATCAGTTGACTCGAATGATTCAGTTAGCTGTCTTTTTAATGATTCTTTATTTGATTTTCCTTTTGTGCTCTTAACTTGTGTGTTTTTATTTGTCTCTTTCTTTTGGTTTCTTAACTTTGCTACTACAGAAGCAAAACTTAGACCAGGTCTTACAGTCTTTGCTTTGGGTCTCTCTCGTGCTTCCTTAAATATTGTTCTTTCTATTACTCTAATGGCTTGGATTTCCTTTTCGAGTAAATATATATCACACTGCTGAGACGATGATGCATGTCCCTCACCACAGTGAACATATTTAGGTTCCCTGTCGCACATACCATGCTCATCTTCTCCACAGTTGACACAGACTGCAGGATTTTCTTGCAATTTGGACCTACACGATTGTAGGGTGTGTCCAAAATGCTGGCAGTGGAAACACCTTCTGGGTCTTGGGATGTACTGTTTTATCTTAAACCTATACCAGGCTGCAGACAAACATTCTGGAAGTCTTAAAGTATTAAAAGTTAATATTAAGGTAGGCTGAGGTATTCTGTTATTATCAACCTTCTTTGTCATCCTGTCCACCTTTATTACACCCTGGTCTTTTAATTCTGTTAAAAGTCTCTCCTCAGAGAAAGCCATCAACTGAGGGGCATAAATCAAGGCCTTGCTGGAGTTCAGGCTGGAGTGGGGAGTGCACTCAACCGTAACTCCTGCATGGTCTGACAATCCCATCAACTTAATGCTCTCCTCTGGGGAGACGCTTTCCAATAGAAGCATATTTCCATTTTGAGGTGTTATTTTTGGCTGTCTGCCACAACATTTCACTATTTCCCTGTTTACTTCAAAAGTATCTATACTGTCACCTTCAAGCTTTAAATTCAGGTATTTATTAAAAGAATTGGGTACAAAGACCCCAGGAGCTATTTCATACTTTTTATTTCTCTTCATGGCAAATGGTTCCAGTGTGACAATACTGGAGCCAGATGCTTTTTGTTGAGATTTCCTGGCCGTATATCTACTCACATTGCTTTGGGTCGTCAACGGTGTTCGTCTATCATTCGGCCCAGGGGTACTATATTGATCATGGGGACCGACCATGAAAAATTGAAGTTCGGGTTCCGTGGGCAAGTCCTTTGACGAAAGCATAGGGTCATCACCAGAGATAGGGGAAATCGCCATATCACGTAAAAACTGAATTCATCCAGATATTCCCCATTACAGACCTTACATCTTGTTCGGGTTGCCCCAGGTCCCTCAGTATGAGGCACCTCTAATGTCTACCAGAGAGTTGCTATTACATCTTCCGGTATATTTTGCATCTTCCAATCTTGGATGGTCTGGGATGTAGTTTAGATATTTGTCGAGCTTATTCTTAAACACATCTACGCTCACTCCTGTTATATTCCTCAGATGAGCTGGCAACGCATTGAATAGACGCTGCATTATCGATGCTGGTGCGTAGTGGATTAATGTCCTGTGTGCTTTCCTTATTTTTCCTGGTATAGTTTTGGGCACTATTAATCTACCTCCGCTTGCTCTTTCTGATATTTTTAGCTCCATGATGTTTTCAGCTATTCCTTCTATCTGTTTCCATGCCTGAATTATCATGTAGCGTTCTCTTCTCCTTTCTAGACTATATAATTTTAAGGATTGTAGTCTTTCCCAGTAGTCAAGGTCCTTAACTTCTTCTATTCTAGCTGTAAAGGACCTTTGTACACTCTCTATTTGTGCAATATCCTTTTGATAGTGTGGGCACCATATCATATTGCAATATTCAAGTGGACTACGAACATATGTTTTATAAAGCATAATCATGTGTTCAGCTTTTCTTGTTTTGAAATGCCGTAACAACATTCCCATTTTTGCTTTACATTTTGCCAATAGAATTGCTATTTGATCGTTGCATAACATGTTCCTATTCATCATCACACCAAGGTCTTTAACTGCTTCCTTATCTGTGATTGTCTCATTATTAGGTCCCCTATATGCATATAGCTTTCCTTCTCTGTCTCCATAATTTATTGATTCAAATTTATCAGAGTTAAATACCATCCTATTTACCTCTGCCCAATCATATACTTTGTTAAGGTCTCTTTGTAGCGCGTTCCTATCTTTATCACAAGTAATTTATCTACTTATTCTTGTGTCATCGGCAAAACTACTCCCTACCGAGTCCTTAACAGTACTGTATATGTCTGCAATCATAATAACAAACAGTAATGCAGCTAACACCGTACCTTGTGGCACACCGGAAATTACCTTAGCTTCATCCGATTTCTCATCATTTGCAATAACTATCTGTTTTCTGTTGTGTAAAAATTCTTTTAACCATCTTCCTACTTTATCCACTATATTATGTTTTCTAATTTTCTTTGCTAATATATTATGGTCTACCTTGTCAAAAGCTTTTGCAAAGTCTAGATAAACCACATCTGTTTCATTTCCGCTTTTCATATTTTTGTATATGTCTTCACGGTGGACTAACAGTTGGGTTTGTGTACTTTTTCCAGGTACGAAACCACGTTGTCCTATATTAACCCTCTTACGCCGACTGGACGTATGTTACGTCGACATTTTTTGTCTCCCGTGTGCCGACTGGACGTATTTTATGTCGACTTACAAAAGTTTTTTTTTTAAATTTGCGGAAAAATACTTATAGGCCTACCAGCCTAAAACTTTTGAATCACGCGCCTTGGGGGATGCTGGGAGTTCATGGATCAAGGTGTTGTTTTGTTTACAATCGTTACGCAGGCGCGAATTTCTTTCTTGCCGCACTAAAAAGTATCTGTGACACATCTCGGAAATTATTTTGTCACTTTGATATAATTTTTGTACCATTGTAAATTAGCCGTTACATGAAGTATTATATATGAAAATGTGTGCATTTTTATGGAGAATACAACAATAAAATACTCATGATTGTAGCTTTTATCAGTTCTGAGATATTTCCATATAAATAACGATAATTGCCAAAATTTCAACCTTCGGTCAACTTTGACTCTACCGAAATGGTCAAAAAACGCAATTGTAAGCTAAAACGCTTATATTCTAGTAATATTCAATCATTTACCTTAATTTTGCAACTAATTGGAAGTCTCTAGCACAATATTTCGATTTATGGTGAATTTATGAAAAAACCTTTTCCTTACGTCCGCGCGGTAACTCTTCCGAAAAAAATCATACATGCGATTGTGGTAATGTTTGCACCATTTTGAAATTAGCCGTTATATAAAGTTTTATATATATGGAAATGTGTGCAATTTCATGCACAATACAACTAAAAACAACCCATGGTTGTAGCTTTTATCAATTTTGAAATATTTTCATATAAAAGATGATAAGTGACAAATTTTCAACCTTCGGTCAACTTTGACTCTACCGAAATGATCGAAAAACGCAATTGTAAGCTAAAACGCTTATATTCTAGTAATATTCAAGCATTTACCTTTATTTTTCAATAAATTGGAAGTCTCTAGCACAATATTTCGATTTATGGTGAATTTATGAAAAAAATAACATTTTCTTTACGTCCGCGCGGTAACTCTTCCGAAAAAATCATACGTGCGATTGTGGTAATGTTTGCACCATTTTAAATTAGCCGTTACATAAAGTTTTATATATGAAAATGTGCGCAATTTCATGTAGAATACAACAATAAATAATTGAAGGTTGTAGCTTTTCTCATTTTTGGAATATTTGCATATAAATCACGATAAATAGAAAAAAAACCACGTTCGGTCAACTTTGACTCTACCGAAATGGTCGAAAAACGCAATTGTAAGCTAAAACTCTTACAGCCTAGTAATATTCAGTCATTTATCTTCATCTTGAAACAAATTCGAAGTCTCTAGCAAAATATTTAGATTTATGGTGAATTTAAAATAAATCTTTCCTTCCCTCCACGCGCGGATTCTCCGCAACAAATCTCCGAAATACGTATGTCACATTCTCGGAATATTTGCTCCGTTTCATATTAGGCATTTCATAGAGTTTTATATATGAAAATGTGCGCAATTTCATGTAGAATAAAACAAAAAATATTTGAAGGTTGTAGCTTTTCTTATTTCCGAAATAATTGCATATAAAAAATATATAAAAAAATTCAACATTCGGTCAACTTTAACTCGTCAGATATGGTCGAAAACTGCAATTGTAAGCTAATACTCTTACAGTATAGTAATATTCAATCATTTGTCTTCATTTTGAAAGAAATTGGAAGTCTCTAGGACAATATTTAGATTTATGGTGAATTTTTGAAAAAAAAAATTTGTTTACGTCCGCGAGTTACAAATTCATGCAGCATTTTGTGATAATATTTTTTCTGTGTTGCTTTTATCGTTTTACAATGTGTTATATACCAAAATGATCGCAATTTAGTGTACATTACAACGAAAAAAAAAGTAACTTGTTACCTTTAACCGTTTTGCGCACAGCGCGATTTGAATACAATTATATATGAAATTTCATTTTTGTACTATCATATATCGCATTATTTATATATGATAATGATAATTTTTTTCATTTCTGATGGTTGCATACTAAACTTCAGGCAATTACAAAATAAGGAACCAAAAATGAACTCTTAATCTTGAAAACTAAGCGCGCTGTGATTTTTTGAAAAAAATATTTTTTCCGCTTCCGCGCTCACTCCAAAACCCCTCCGGCACACGGGAGACAATTTTTTATTTACCGCTCCGGTGTAAGAGGGTTAAACAGATTATTTTTTTAATAAATGTTTCATAATATTTTTCTTCATTACCCTTTCATACACTTTCATAATATGTGATGTTAGACTCACAGGCCTATAATTACTTGCCTCTAGTCTTGATCCACTTTTGAATGTAGGGGTAATATATGCTAATTTGTGCTCATCATAAATCGTGCCTGTATCTACACTTTGTCTTAATAATATTGCAAGTGGCTTTGCGATAGAATGAACTACTTTCTTTAACAAAATAGCAGGAACTCCATCAGGCCCTGCTGCAGCTCCATTTTTAATTTAATTAATAGCCTGCACAATATCAGCTTCATTAATATCTATGTCAGCTAAATATTTACTATTTTCGTCCCTTACTTCTATATCATTATCTTCGTTATCTATTCTAGGGGTGAATTCTCTCTTATATCGTTCTGCCAATATGTTGCAAATTTCCTTTTTTTCATTCGTTAATCTCCCTTCAATTCTTAGAGGGCCTACATATTTCTATTCTTCTTTTATTCATCTTTTTCGCGTATGAGTATAATAGTTTGGGGTTTTGCTTGATATATAGTTTAATAGGGTTTTTTCTTCCAAGTCCCATTTTTCATTATCTTGATATATAGTTTTATAGGGTTTTTTCTTCCAAGTCCCATTTTTCATTTTCTTTTGATTGTATAATCTTTTGTTCTGCATTTTCTATCTTACTTTTTAGTTCTATAACTTTCCATGCATTTTTTCTTTTTCTGGAACAAGATCCTTCTGTCTCTTGGTATGCATGACTGATGTTTACTTTTCTTCTTCAGTATATATTTATACACTATTTTCTCTAATATTTTATATAATATCTCCGTATTTACCCTTATGTCATCACTTACGAAAATGTTATCCCAATCTTTGTTTAATTCTTCATTTATTTCTGACCATTCTATATTTTTACTGTAGAAGTTGTATTTTCCATAGCCTTCCCATTTTTTCATTTCTTGCTTATCTCTGTTTTCACTTGCTTTGGAATGGACTGTTAATTCTATGACATTATGGTCTGAAATACTCGCATTATAAACTATTATTTCTTTAACATAATTCATCTCGTTCACAAATACTAGGTCAAAAGTATTTTCCTTTCTTGTTGGCAGGTGATTTATTTGTTGAATGTTGTATTCTAATAGCATATCTAATAGCTTTTTGAATTGCCTCTTATCTTCTGCACTACTATTACTCTCTTTTATATATGTATAAGTACAACCACAATCTCCTATTCGTTCTTTCCAGTCTATGAAAGGAAAGTTGAAGTCTCCAGATAGGAGAATAGTCCAGTCCTTGTGATTTCTACATATATCATCCAATTTTTTTATTATTAAGTCAAACTCTTTAGTATAAGGAGGTCTATATATTACTATGTTCATTAATTTTTCAGATTCAAATTCTACCGCTATCAGTTCACATTCTGAGTTACTATATTTCTCATATATTTTTCCTTATTTTTTGTCTTTCCCATATATTGCGGTTCCCCCTTAATTCCTATTTTTTCTATCTGATCTATAAGTTTGGAACCCTTTTATTTGATCATCATTCCCAGTCTCTTGGGAATACCAGGTTTCACTTATATTCATTATATCTATTTTCTTTTTAATTTGGGTTAGTTCTTCTAAGTACTCCATTTTTCTTTTTGAGTTACTCGTAACTAAACCCTGCGCATTCATCACTATGATGGTTTGCGTGTTTTCTCCTTCATTTAATATTGGTAATAATAAGGATTTTCCCATGTCTCTTTCCTGTTCTGGTATGTTGTTCTTTTTTTTCATTTCCAGAAATTCTGACATTAAAAAATCCAACTTTTCCATACTATTTGATCTTCCTTCATCATACCCACCATGGAGTCACACTTAAGAGGATGGGTCATCCCTTTAATTAGGGGTAATTACTGGATATACACCCTAAGGTGTCATGATGTCCGTCGAGATCAGACCCGGCATTGAGGATAGGGCTTGACATTAAACTTTCCCCTCGCTCAACCACGTCAGGTACTAGAGTTCTACGGGTGAGGTGGCATGCCGCCCAACCTCACCCTCCTTCAAATCCCAAGATTTAGACTAAATCATGTCCAAAACCAAGCCAATAGTCGTCATCATAGAATCCATACCTTATAGGGGGAGAAAGGCAGAAAGATGAAATTTTTAGTAGAAGGATCACCTTATTGATGACCTGATCATCCTGAAGGGGGGAAACGCGTCAGCGTCTAGACCCGACAAATCTAGCAACATCGCGTCTACTGTCCAAGCTACAGGTTCTGGAACGGGGAAGCAGAACAGTTGCAGATGATTGTTCTTGGACATCGTAAACAAGTTGATGGCCAGTCTTCCCCAAACCTTCCAAAGATCCCAACAAACTTCCGTCTCCAAAGTCCACTCCAATGAAAGAACTTGTCTCCTCCTACTGAGCTCGTCCACAATAACATTCATCTTCCCCTGAACAAAATGAGGAATGAGCTAGATCTGATGTTCTTCTGCCCAGAGTAGAAGTTCTTGTGCCCTCGAGAACAGAATGAAAGAGCGAGTCCCCCTGTTTCCATATGAATGGCTACTACTCAACCTTCTACCAGATGCACAAACTTCTGAAGGCCCAGGAAGACAGCTAGGAGTTCCTTTACATTGATGTGAAGGGCTTTCTAGGACTTTGTCCATACCCCCGACACTTTTCGATCCATAAGAATATCGCACCAACCTGCGTCCGACGCGCCTGAAAAGAACTGTAATGAGCACAACGAGTTGTGCAGGATGACTGTACTGTCGCCAGACATGACTCCACCCTTTTTGGGGCCAGAAAAGCCAGAAAATTCAGAGTCCAGAGTCATGCCCAAATAGAGAATCCTCTGTGGAGGGATGACTTAGGACTTCGACATATTCAAGATAATGCCTAACTTCTGCGTCAGGCAGAGAATTCTCTGTAGATCCTTCGCACACTGTTCCTCCAACGGCGTTCGGAGAAGCCAATCATCCAAATACATCGAGACGTTGATGCCCATCAGATGTAACCATAGTGCCAGGGGGCTTAGAACCCTGGTGAAAACTTGAGGAGCTGTCAAAAGGCCAAAGTATAGAGCCCAAAACTGAAATATCTTGCCCCGAAAAACAAAGCAGACACTTCCTTGAGTCCCGATGGATTGGGACATGGAAGTAGGCGTCCTGCATGTCGAGGGGTACCATCCAATCCCCCTGACTGGTCTTCTTGGGAAGTCAAAGCCCTTGGCTGGGGTTGAACAGACGAAGCAGGCTCGTCTCGCTTCAGGCGAAGAGCCACGAACACAAGTTGAAGAATCCCGCTTCGACTGACAAGCAGGTGTATTCCTGACAGGTATCCGCAACTGTCGACTCAGTCGAGTCCACTGAGATGTGAGTCGAATCTTGTCCCTCGTACGCCTGATCCAAGTGACTGCAAGATGGGCGCGGACTGGAAGGGGTATCCTTCGACCTCTTGACAGGGGACAGGGGAGACGTCAGCAGCTGAAGGTCTCTTGAGGGGGCAAGAAGCCCATAAACTACGCCAGAATCTTGCACGAGGAGACGGCGACTCACTCGAGTCCAACAACTCCACACAAAACAAGACACCTTTCCAATGGCGCTCAGCCGAAACCTGACTCGACACTTCAGGTTCGACAGAGGGAGAAACTGCCCGTGGGGAAACCCCCCCAGTCTCCCTTGGACCTCCATTATGTCTTCTCCCCAGGGGAGTGGGAAAGTGAACTTTGTCTAGGAGAACTGGAGGGACAGGAAACACTTCACTTGCACTTGCACTTTGCACTGACACACTTTTCTCCATGAAGGACTTCATGGAGGTATGTAACTCCATAACAGCATTAGCTAAAATTTCAAATCTCCTCTCGAACCTTGATTCGAGGCTGGCAATGGTGTCAGAAACTGTAACATGGGAAGCTGGTACAGAGGTTGGAAGAGCGGGGGTCGGAGGACAGAGGATAGGAGAAAGATGACCTCTTAAGGGAGAAGAAGCAGGAGTAGCTATCTCCGCTAACACAGGGGTAGAAGGCAGAGTTACAGAAAACTTACTATCTACCCTAATTGCTGCTTTTCTCTTCCTATCTCGTAAAACTTTCTTATTATGAGAAATAAAAAGTTTCCACTGCTCATCGTCCCATTCCTGACAAACAGAACACCTCAGTTCTTTAGAACACTCTTGCCCCCTACACTTAATACACTTGGAGTGAGGGTCATAAACATCCTCAACTAATCTAGTTTTGCAGCCCTCTGCTCAAAACCTCACCCCTGATGAACTAGAAACTGACATAATCAGGAAAACAGGCAGCAACTAATCTCAAAAGAGTAACTAAACTAAGCTGGCTTCTTGAAAATACACCAAAAACTTTGTACATCACCAATAATCCATGAACAGGCAAACAACCCTCCAAAGATGATGAAGAAAGCCCACAGATCTACCGATGTTACTCGGGAGCTGGCAGAAATCCAATTGAAGAGGTGAGTTGACGTCATACCCATTTACTGAAGGTGGGCGGTAACTAGTATCAAGAGTGTCTGGACAAAAATTGGAACTAAAATGGCTCAACATTAGGCATTGTTAGAACTTCTTTTATATGCCTATTTTAGAAATTACTACAAGCTGTGGTTGTGAATTGTACTGCAATTGACCACTCCCAAGAATAATTAGATATTAATATTGGCCACACAAATAAGATGACCTCATTTTGGAACAGACTACCAGCTAAGGCCGAGAACTGTACTGCAACTGTCAAGTCGAAGAATAATTAGAAATCACTACTAGCCACACACATACGATGGCCTTACTTTGGAAATAACTACCAGCTGAGGTTGTGATTATAACGAAACTGGCCACTCCAAGAATAATTAGAAATCACTACTGGCCACATATGATGGCCTCATTTTGGAAGCGACTGCTTGCTAAAGTGATTTGTACTGCAACTGGCCACTTCAAGAATTATTAGAAATCACCACCACCAACATACATACGATGCCCGCATTTTGGAAGAAACTACCAGTTGAGGTTGAGAACTGTACCTCAACTGGCAAGTCCATGAATAACTAGAGATCACTACTAGCCATACACATATGAGATGGCCTTACTCTGGAAATGAATACCAACTGAGGTTGTGAATTGTACCACTCCAGGAATAATTAGATACCACTAGTACTGGCCACTCCAGGAATAATTAGATACCACTACTAGCCACATACATATGGCCTCACTTGGAACTGATTACCAGCTCAGGTTGTGAATAGTACTGCAACTGACCAGTCCAAGAATAACTAGATATCAATACTGGCCATACACATAAGATGGTCTTGCCTTGGACTCCAGCTGAGGTGGTGAATTACTGGTAGTTCCTGGGGGCTTGCCGTAAGCTGAAAAATCACTGTAAACCAGAACACCATAAAGTAATGATGCTGTAAAACAGAGTTACGATGTCATAAACCGCATAATGGCATTGTAGAACAGCTTAATGCGCTGAAAAATTGGGTTTACAGCACCATGCACCAAGCATCGTAAAGTTGGAAAGCCATAAACCGAGACCACCATAACCCAGGGACTGCCTCCATACTGTAATTGGCGACTACAAGAATACAGTAGTTTCTCGATTATCCTTTTGTTTAGAGCCAAGGCCCAGTCAGATAAATGCAAAATCCAGATAAATGCAGGTAAAAAACACCACAGGTGTAAAATGGCAACTCCATACACTTACTCCTCTAACTTGTTATTTTTTTACTTTCATTTATTAAAAAAGAAGATGGCATTACAAAAGAAAAAAGGTTATCCTAATGTTACCTGGGCTATTGCGATGGAATTTTTTCATTTTGCTGTGATGTTTCATATTGAGCTATAGACTGAGCTCTTTCAGTATGTTATTTTTAAAAACATTGTTTAAGAGGTTATCATTTAGCTTTGATTTTATTACGATCACTGATTTCTTGTTTTGCCTTATCATAGGACCTGTGCGTGCATTTGTGTGTGTGTGTGTGTGTGTGTGGTGTGTGTGTGTGTGTGTGTGTGTGTGTGTAAAACACTATGTTTATATCTTTACATGATGACATGTCCAAAGCAAATTCATTTTAAGAACACTATTTAAGAGAATTCATTTTAAGAACACTATTTAAGAGTAGTTAATCATTTTCTATTTTATTTGAATTACAGTAACCTCTCAACAGTCTGGATTAACAGAGCCAAGGACCTGCCAGAAAAGGGCAAAATCCAAATACAGTGGTCCCCCACGCATTCGCGGGGATGCGCGGCGTCGGTGACCCTGGTAGTTGTGACGCCAGAAAACCCACAATTAATCAATCAATTAATCAATCGTGGGAATGCGTACCAGACACCCCCCCCCAAATAGTTGGAACCCCTATAAAAATGCTTAAAACTTCTTATTTTGTTAGTTAAAACTCAAGAAAAACCCACTAAACATCTTTATACCTGGTTTTTTAATAGTTTTATCAAAGAGTGCATTTTATGATGAAAATGACAAAAAATCAGGAAATTGTTGATATTTCCCAGAAAAAATACCGCGAATAGGAGAATTTTTCGCGAATAATGTGGGAAAATGTTCCAGACAGAAATCTGCAAATGTGTGAGTCCGCGAATCCGGAGAATGCGAATACGGGGGTCCACTGTATGTTGAAGTAAAAAATCTGAAGGTGTTCAAGAGCAATTCTACCTCCCACTACCTTCCCAATACTGCATAACTATGAACAATAAATATACTTATCAACAACAACCATCATGCTTTAAAACTGAAAATTTAATGCAAAAGACAAATTACCTACAAAGCCAGCTGGAGTTGGAGAGAAGGATGCAAAAGAGACTTTGAGGATCCAGGTTCTCCAACAAGACCACATAACCTATCAACATCTGTTAACACTTTGCCACAGGCCAAGGTTAACTATGAAACTTATGGGTAGTCATTTGTAGGCATGGAAATGTCTCCCTAAAGGGCAGACCTCTATGGAGGTGTTGATCTGCATACTCAAATATATCTCTGTTGTAGATGGACCAGGAGACGTTACAAATGTTTTCCTAAGCACTTCCCTTGAATATGCCAAGCCCAGCCAGTCATCCAGATTGCACTGGAGACAAAGGCACAGACAATGAGCCAGACAGTCACAGGTACCAGAGTTCTGATGAAAATCAAAGATACTATACAGTACAACAATCAAAGCAAAGTGGAACTCACAGTTCCACCACACAATGCATGGAAAATTAGAAAAGAGGTGAATCAGGACATGGAAGTATGCCATCTGTAAAGTAAATATCCATCCAGAGTCCACTTCCTCCTTTGAAAAAGGAGTCACACCGTCAGTTGTTGGGATGACTGTGAACTACAGTCAACCTCCATCTTACAGAGGACTTTGGAATGAAGAAGAGCTGAATGTAAAATCCCACCTTTTCTGGCAAACCTCCTCAAAGGCACCCATTCCTAAACATGGAGGCTATGTCAACAACAAAGGCCTGCTTGTGTTATGCTCAAGTCTTCAGTAGATGCTTCTTTGAATTGATCATTGCCCATTCAAGCTTTTGCTATACCAATCAAGACCAGAGTTCCTTTGGATGAGGCTTCCTAAGGGTAAGAAGGCTAATATTTTGTCTTATGTTTAAACTTGTAGCCTTTTTGCCTGCACCTCAGAGCGCATTACCATTGGTCTCTGGCTTTGCTATTTTCCCTGATTTACCTGCACCCATGCCTTCCTCCTTCATCCCTATGCCTTCAATGGAGTTCCTAAAATTATCATATGAAAAAGACAGTGTTTTCAATGAGTCAAGACCAGGTCATGGTTGTCACGGTTTGTCTATTACTACAAGTTGACTGCAACCATCGACCCTGCCTACTTTGGCTTCATGTTAAGCATTGCTCCTCTACCACACCTGAAATACCTACAGTTTCCATATTGTTTCCTACAGTGCATACATAACTGCGCATATACAAGTTGAAACTACATGAAATAGAACACCAATTTTGAAATTTGAAGATATATTTCCATAGAAAAACTCATTTAGTCAATGATTAATCATTAAGTTCATAGCATGTCATTTTGTTAATCTTATTTCATCCACTCAGAGGTTAGATCAATGCCCAATGGTTGAGCAAAGAATGGCGTCCTTTCCAGCAAGAATAATTGTGAGGGAAACTAAATTCTAAAATAAACCATCTTAGAAATCTATGAAACAGCAAAACATAAATGAATTATGTACTATCTTTTTTCTTAAATAGGAAACAAACTATTCTGAATATTGTGCATATTTAAACAACAGTAAATCATAAGCATAACTTACATTGGATAAGAAATAACATGTAGATAAAAGGTATCACTTACTTTAAAATTAAACACATGAAGGTATGTCACAGACAACTGAAATGGAGATGTAGATAAAGGTAAACATGTTTGGGTGAACAGAGACCGATTATAGCACTTTTTGTAGCTGATCATCTGATCCTGACGCATGTGAGTAAGCACTGAATTCAAAAGGGACTGAGGATACTGTTGATAAGCCAGATACAGTTGATATGCATATGAGTCACGGTCATATTTTGAGCACAGAGAACTCTGAAATTATATAAAAAGTATTAAAATGCAGACAAAAATAAGAAAATTACTGAAATACATGCAAAAATGACTTCCAGAGTAAGTGCAAAAAGATTAGTTTTTGTGTAAAGTTAATCTTCTTGCCAATTAAGAATCTACAGTACAGGGATAAACTCTTTCCAGTACACAGTACCAGAAAAATTACTATTAGCACCAAATATCTGAAGGAATAACAAAAGATACAGAAAACTAAAAATCTAGTTCTTGTCATGAATAAAAGAAAACTTTTATATATACGTAAAGTAAGGAATCTGCTTTATTTTTCATTACCTAAGAGCAATGAAAAATGGTTGAATACTGTACCAAATCAAAAAGAAATTTGTATTTTTTCTAACATACAAACCTATGCTTTCACATATGGAGTAATCTGTGCTTACTTATCTTTGGCTGTTATTGAATCATCTCTGATAAACAAAATCCTAATGCTACCTGGGCCATGTAGTGTGGCGTTCCCTCTCCTCTCAATACCTGAAGGGCATGCAAAAGGTGTAAGCTGGTGTAGCATACCAATCGCATTCCTCATGATGTTGCTGACGATGTCTTCCCTTCCCAACGGAGCTCACATAGGGTTCTCTGCTGTGTCACCACTTCCAGACGCAAGGTCAAGGTACCTAAGGACTTGTGTGCTATATCCTCGATGCAGGAATATAGGTGGAAAACTGTCTATCTCTTCCAGACCGCAGCCCATAGGACCTGAACAACCGATGCTGTAAGCTCTGACTCTGGTTGTCCCAGGATCTTCACTACGGTCCAAATGGTATGCCCTCACAACCACCTCTCTTAGCCAGAAGGCAAGTGTGTTCCTTAAAATCTCTCACTTCTCCCAACCCATACTTGAGGGAGCCGGCCGACGAATGCCATTTCTTAAGGACAGGACTTTGACATTTATACCACTTAATAAGGTGACTTGGGACATCCTCCCTTCATATTTAATATTAAGAGTTTTTTTTTCTAAGTCATTTTTTTGCTAGATATGAATTTTTTCATTATGGTAAAAAAATAAACCCTATAAATCTGGAAAAAAAATTTATGAAAAAAAAAAAAACTAAAAAAATTTGGAAAAAAGGGCTTCATTTGATTGTTCTATAATGTCGTTCTAAGTTATATACCAAATTTCAATGCTATAGGTTTAAAACTAAGTGAGAAGATAAAATTTGAAGGTCAATAAGTATGGTTTTGAGATACATGATTATTATGAATTTATATTTTTTTTTTGGGTATTAATAAACTAAAACTATGTTATTTATCATAATCTAATTATAAATGAAGATCCCTTTTGCTCATATATTGTAGCCTGGGGCACTGTGTCAGGTAAGACAGGGCCACTCCTTCCTACGCAACTCTCTCCTTCACTAACTCGGCTTATTAGAACGAATTTTCTTCTTCTGTATGTTAGCAAGATGTCTTCCTAGTCTTTTCCTCTTTGGCATGATGAAATTCTTGCCGAAACAAAGATAATTAGATATAAAAGCGAGAGAAAGTCACAGGTGAAACTCGAACCTATACTATCTTTTCACAAAGACTTGTTATTAAATCATGAATATTATAAATTTCATGTTCCTTTTTGGGTATTAATAAACCAAAAATATGTTACTTATCAAATGAAGATACCTTTGCTCAAAGACCGTAGCCTCGGGCACCGTGCGACATGTGCGTCAGGCACGACGGGGCATTACGTTTACGCAACCCTCCCCAAGCCCCGCCCTCTCTCTTTTCAATAACTACGCTAATATTGCAGATATTATGATATTCTGAACTCAAAGCAAATTTTCTTCTTCTGTTATGTTAGCAAGATGTTTTGCTTGTCTTTTCCTCTTTGGCATGATGAAATTCTTGCCAAAACAAAGATAAACTGATGTAAAAGCAAGCGAATGTCAGAGGTGAAACTCAATCGTGTACAATCTTTCATGTTTCCTCTCGCACTGACCGGTGTAAGCTGACAACCTTCCCTACTGCAACTAATGGAATCTCTAAAGATGCCATTGCTCACTATTTCTTTGACAATGATTATCAAAATTTATGATAACAGAAGAAATATTGCATCTTCTTGTACGGATCAATGTTTTTGGCTTATTGAGTTACGTTTACTAATTACCCTGTAACTACGAAAGTAAAAGGAATTTTGACTAAATATTTTGTGTACGCATTCTCCACTGCCATATAAAGCTCCATGAACTTTTTCATGGCTTTGTGTTTTTCGCCCTATACCCCCATATATAGGGGTATCAGCAGGCCCCCTTAAGTCTCCAACAGGCTGGTCTGTGGAGGCTATATATTTAAGACAGGGTCTCAAGGCTCTGACTGGGCTTAATAACATTCTGTCCTTTTTGTTCCCTACAAAGTCTTGTAACGAGGGGACAGAAAATGTATCAAACCAGGATTATGTGTGGAAGGGTTCTAAGTCTTCATCACAAATTCTGGGAGGAAGGTGAAGCTAATCATTTTCCATCCATAATTAGAGTTCAACGGATGGTTTCCTCAGGGAAGGTGGGATGTTGGTGATGCTCCTTTCTAAGGGTTTCAATTCCATAGGGAAGCAACTCTTGTCAAAATTTTGACATGAACTGCTTCCCTCAGGAATTGAAATCCCCAGAAGGGAACATCACCAACTTCCTGGCTTCCCTGAGGAAACCGTCTGAGGAAACCGTCTGTTGAACTAATCATGGATGGACATTGATTAGCTTCACCTTCCTCCCAGAGTTTGTGGTGAAAACCTAGAACAAGGGGATGGCGATCCCTCCCACTGCACCAATGAAAGACCACCTGATGAAAACCAGTAATTAGGTTCTTGTTTCAGCAGGGTGGGGAAAGGGGGAAGTTGCCTTGGTATGTCCACCAGCAGGTGGAGGAGGTCTTCATACCAATCCACTTGGGCTCATCTTGAAGCTATAAACAGTCATTCTCAGACCTAGGGTGCTGCCTCTCTGAACCTGCCAATATGAGAACCCAGAAGGAGGACCCTCGCTGCTGCAGTGTCTATCAGCATATTTAGATACTCCACCCTCTGCTTACATGCGAGATCTAATTCCTCAAAGCTGATCACTACACATACCAAAGTCATGACAAAAAGCTCGAAGAGTTGATCTCTGTCCTTACAAGTGCAGCAACTAGCTCAACAGGACCAGCCAATTGCACTGGTACTTCTGTAGATGTCAATACAACTGAGCTTGAGTCAAGATAAAAAATGAACACTCGAGTGAACTCTTGAGGGAGCAGTTATGAGTCTGAAACAAGTGCCTTGAACTAAAACATTCTCCGCTTCGAGGGTAAAGAGGTAATACTTGTGGTAGGAACAATCGGTAGGTATTGAACATAAACATACTTCAAATCCCTAAGAACAAAAAGACACACTCTCTAATGGAATTAGGAACAGAACGGACCAATCCATCTATTAATGGTTCTGGTGAACGAACTGGTTCAGTGGGAAGACTTCCACAGTGCATTCTGGGAGCATAGCATTCACCTCTTCCCACAGTGAGAGGTCTTTAGATGAGCCAGGAACTAACTCTCAAAACCAGACCAGAAATAAGGGTGAGGGATGACAAAGACTCTGAGGATAGTAGAATTGTATCTGACGGACATCCACTACCCATTTTTCCACTCCATATCACTGCCAAACTTGCCCAATGGCTAGACAGGCGCCCATCCTCACCATCTGCAATTGAGAAGAACTGCCAAATGCCTGATGTCCTGTCTTTTATTGGGGTAAAAGCCTAGGTACTTCTACAAGAAGTCAAGGAAGTCTGGGACTTTCTCTGACCAATGAGGAAGGGCCAGCCTGACCTAATGGTCAAGCTACAGTGCCACGCAAAGACCTCAAGGTCTTCCACTATCTGGTGAACAAGCCCAAGCCTGTCCACCATCATCTCCCACTCCCTCTAGCAGAGGGAGTGGAGGGGAATGATCATCAAAGAACCAGTTTGCCCCCGATCATCATAATTGACTTGGGACTAACAGACCTAGAAGTTTAAAGCTGCACAGTGTCTCTCCCCCTCTGATTGCTGTTTGGTGGAGAGGGAAGATAATATCACTACCTCCCAGAGTAATGGTCTCTTGAAGGCTGGCTTCTCACTGGGTGTATGGAGGGCCCAAGGAAAAACTACCTTGGCCAATCACAGACCCAACAACTGATCTACAGGACTAACTGGAATACTGTTCAGGCAGTCGATTTCGGTTCTGCTCTCTCCCCTTCCAATAGGGAGACTCCCTCCACATAGCTGTTCTAGGGACAGACTAGGACACAAGTCAGGTCTACATCAACCTAAAAGACAGCAATGGTCTCTCTAAGAAAACATAATATTCTCTCTGGTGGGTTACAAATGGAGGAAGTGCCTTGCATGAACAACTAGACTAGGGAGCTTTCTCTTGCCCACCCAGGGGAAGCAAAAAGCAAGAAAAGATAATGTCCCTTCCTCAGGATCATTAAAACGATGTATCATCCTAATTATCTCTACAACAGGTCTCTGTAACTTAGTAGGATAAAAATACTGACCCTGTCAACCTCTCAATCATTCGATGTATATCCTGTTCAGTCTGCAGACTGGACCAGAAATGCAAGATTCTGTGTTATGGGCCAGAATGGGAATGCAGTGATTCCCCCTTATTCGCTGGGGATGTGTAACAGGCCCTTCCCGCAAATATTTGGAACCCCTATAAAAAACACTGAAAATGGCCTATTTTGTTAGTTAAAACTCGAGAAAAACCCACTAAAATTTTTTATACCTGGTTCTTTTAATTTTTATCACAAAAAAAGGATTTTGACGTAGGAAAAATCTATTTCTGGGCGATTGGTTCGTGTCGCCCAGCGAAATAATCCTTCAGTTTATTATTTCTAAGGTAAATTAGCTAACAAATACCAGAGAAAAAACAAATCAAAGAAGATGTCAGAATAACTGACTCGCTCACCCAAAATAAAGAAGGATGTCGGTATGGTAACTGGGGCGAGTGAGACCACTACCACGAACTTCTTGCCATTTAGAATTCTCCTATATCAAAATTCTCTACGAAAGAGCCGACCTACAGATCGGGGCGGCAACTACTACTACTACAACCCACGCCATGCCGATCACCGCGTCTCTGGTGGCCATCCTGAAGTTAGCAGGCAATCTTGGCGGCAGGGTAGGGTAGTGGTGGGATTTTGCTGGGCGACACGAACCAATCGCCCAGAAATAGGTTTTTCCTACGTCAAAATCCTTTTTCTGGGCTCAGTTTGTGTCGCTGCGCAAAATAGTACCAGAGAATTAGCACAAGATTGAAGAAAATAAGAGGGTCTCAAAATAAAACTAAAGATTAAATCTACAATACTATAATTGCAATAAGAGCACATGTATATAAAATGATAAATGAAAATCATGAACATATTTAGATAATTTTCTAAATAGGGGCACTTCAAATTGATTATATCTTATAATTAAGAAAGTATTATTACACAACAGAAATACAAGGTTATAAATCTTGAACAAATTCATATATGATAGTGTGTAAAAATAACAATATAATAATGCAACACATTCAATAAATTTTATATACATAATTAATAACATTATACAAAGTATCAAACCATCATGACATGAGAGTATGGGACCCTAGCATAAAAATAAGGGAACCACACTCGTAAGGTTATATACAAACATTATGTGTGGGTGCCCCTAGCAAAAAAAAATAAGGGACACACCACTAAGCCATTCATATGAGCAGCTAAGGCTAAGGCGAAGTGTAGAGCAGTATGATAGGGTGGACGAAATGTTAAGTGAGGCAGGCAGAAAGGAGATCTGGATCTTCAACTATACTACTGTGCAGAGTCAGGGGAAACTATGTTTCCCGCTGCCACTGCTGAAAATTTTAGAGATTCTAGAGACTTTAAATAGTGTCGTTTGATCACTGTCGGCGATTTCCATCCAGTACACTTTTTCAAGTCATCGAAATTCATGTGTTGGAAATAATTAATTGAGGTGGCTACTGCCCTGACATCATGTGCTTTAGGAAAAGATTCAGGGTTTGCTTGCGTAATAAAGTAGAGGATCTGTTGTCTTATGCCTTTAATTGATAAAGTGCCACCCTTTTCTCTCCTAAAGAGGGGACCCGGAGAGGAGGAGGAAGTCCTAGACAGAAAGGCTCGTAAGGTCATTACTGGACAAAGAGAAGGGTCTTGAGGAAGAGGGATGACTTTCCATGGTTCCCACCTCAATAAAGGATCCTCGTTCTTAGCTAGAAAGCTGCGATCCGGGGAAAGTAGCACTTCTCCTGAGGGGAGAAATTCTATATGACCCGAATCTCTGGATAGAGCCGACAGTTCTGAAATTCTAGCTCCTGAAGCCAGGCTTAGCAAAAATAATGTTTTTCTTAAGAGCATTATAAATGAACAAGTTGAGTTGTCAGTATCTGAAGCCAACTTAAGGACATCATTCAAAAACCATGACACAGAAGTAGGCCTTACAGAAGGTCTAAGTCTAGCACAAGCCTTGGGAATAGACGAAAAGTAGGAGTCTGTTAAGTCTATGTTAAAACCCATCTGAAAGATCTTCTTCAAGGCAGATTTATTTGTAGTAATAGTGCTAGCTGCTAAACCTTTTTCAAACAAGGACCTAAAAAAGGATATAGCTGAATTGATAGTCATGATTTTGATGTTTGATTCCTTCAGGAAAGATGCCAACTTCTTAACTGCAGCGTCGTACTGCCTCAGAGTTGAATCCCTTTTATCTGATTCCAGGAAAAGGATATTCTGGGGATCTATACCTGCATCTTTTTTGGCCGCAAACTTCATAAAGTCCATAAAGTTAGGGCTTTTAGAATTCCTGAGGAAGCGAACACAGTCTTCATTTGTACTGACTGAGAGAGCCTGGGACTGGGAATCCGTTGTGGGCGAAGACCCAATTCCAGAAGCAGGGGATACCAATTGCTCTTCGGCCAGTCCGGTGCTACTAGTGCCACTTGTCCCTTGACAGTCCTGAGTTTGTTCAGAACTTTCAGAAGAAGATTCACTGGAGGAAAGATGTAAATCCTCTTCCACTGGTTCCAATCTATGGACAGAGCGTCTGTGGCATATGCCAGAGGGTCCAGGTTGGGAGCCACATAGCATGGAAGCTTGTGGTTCGCCTGAGAAGCGAAGAGATCGACTTGGAGACCTGGGACACTCCGGCGTATCCATTGGAACGAACTGTTGTCCAGAGACCATTCTGACTCCAAGGGAACTGACCGAGAAAGAGCGTCTGCTATCACATTCCTTACTCCCGCTAGGTGGGTAGAGGAGAGGTGCCATTTGAATTTGTCCGCCAGGGAAAAGATGGCTATCATGACATGGTTTAGATGTCTTGATTTGGAACCTCCCCTGTTGATGCAGTGTACTACTACTGCGCTGTCCAGAACCAATTTTACATGAGAGTTCTTCGGTGGCAGGAGCCTCTTCAGAGTCAGGAACACTGCCATGGCTTCCAATACATTTATGTGAAGCTGGTGGAACTGTAGTGACCAAGTTCCTTGAACCTTTTTGAACTGGGAATACCCTCCCCAAACGCTTAATGAAGCGTCTGTATGGACGGTTATTACCGGAGGAGAATATTGAAGAGGTACTGACATGGACAGATTCTTCATTTGAGTCCAGGGACGCAGAAGGTCCCGAAGGATTTGCGGAATTGCTGACAACTTGTCCCGAGATCTGACATTTGCTCTTGAGCGCCAGATCCGGCCTATGTCTTTCAGTTTGGCTTTCATCAAGATGTTTGTTACTGGGGCAAACTGTAGGGAACCTAGGATCCTTTCCTGGTTTCTCCTTGAAGCATATTTGTACTTTAGAAATTGCTTTACTGACTTTGTTATTTCCTTTCTCTTGGCTACCGGAATTGACAGATTGTGGGAGGATAAATCCCATTGGATGCCTAGCCATTGAAATCGAGACTCCGGAGTGAGTCTTGATTTTCCCTTGTTTATCTGGAATCCCAGATACTCCAGGAACTGAATTACTTTCTTTGTGGCTTTCCGGCATTCCTCGACGGTTGGTGCCCAAATCAACCAATCGTCGAGGTATGCTACTACCATTATCCCTTGTGACCTCAGTTGTTGAACGACTACTTCCGCTAGTTTCGTGAATACCCTGAGAGCTACACTCAGTCCGAAGGGCATCACTTTGAATGAGAATATCTGGTCCCCTAGCTTGAAGCCTAGGTAAGGGCAAAAGTGTCTGGCTATTGGGATATGATAGTATGCGTCTGTAAGATCGATAGAGGTGGTGACGGCCCCACGGGGAAGTAAGGTCCGTACCTGCGAGATGGTCAGCATTTTGAACTAGTCGCAGCGAATGGATAAGTTTAACTGGGACAAGTCTAAGATTACTCTTCTTTTTAATGAGCCTTTCTTTGGCACGCTGAACAAGCGACCTTGAAACTTTAAAGGCTTGACTCTCGATATTGCTCCTTTCTGAAGGAGTTCCTCCGCATAATCTGTCAATTCCTTCGATGGAAGTTGAAGGAATGGTCTGGGTGGAGGGGGGGCCCTTGATCCAACTCCAACCCAGACCTTTTGACACAATACTTTGTGCCCATTTGCTGAACCCCCACCGATGCCGGAAGAGGAACAGCCTCCCTCCTACCTTGGAGATCTCACTGCTGCTGTGCTGGGTGAGCTCCACATCCTCCACGGAAGTGTTTGCCTCTGTTAACGACTCTTCCTGATCCTCTCTGACAAAAGGCTCCTCTGGCTCTACTTCCCCTGGCAAACCGGTTAAAGTGCTGAAAGGCTTGGCCTTCATACACTTGGTTGAACGCCGGGGAGACCGCATAAGATGTGGAGGGCTGAGCCTGAGGTGAGATCAGGAGGATAGGTTGCGTCTGGCCCTTCGACGTGGAAGCCTGTCCTGTTTGGGTGACTGGGACGGCTGATACAGACTGAACAAAGTGTTGAGGCTTCTTCTGGTAAGGTTGAAACCTCTTGGACTTTTTCAGCTTCTTACCCGAAGCAGACGAATCCTGTTTCCTCTTGGCGGAGAGGCCCCAACGATCTTTGAGACTCTGGTTGAGTCTCGTAGCCTCGTTCTGGACCTCCTTAACCGCTGACTCCGGGAAGAGGTCCGCCCCCCAGATGTTGGAGGAAAGCAACTTATTTGGCTCATGCCGAATAGTTGCTTCCTGGAGGACATGTTTCCTACAGTTGACCCTCGCAACCACAAACTCATACAAGTCCGATTGGACTGTATAAGTACGTGATTTGGTCAACAGCTTGAAGAGCGGTTCCGATGCGTATGAAAGAGCCGCTACCTCAGTCATGACCATGGTGTTGAGAGTCCTTGCCAGTCTGGACCTCGCCTCAAATTCAGCTTGAATGAGGTTATCGGGAAGTCTTGGAAGTTTTTCACCGAACTGATCCATAGCACAGTCCGGCTTAAACTTTCCAACTGTGAAGGTGGCTGGCAAGTCCTCCCACATATCACCAAACGAAGGGAACAAGGGTGATGTGGGGTCTGCCTCTCTCAGCTGTGGCAAAGGATCTCCTTTTAGGCCTGCTTGCACCGTTACACTTGCGATCTTCGTCAAGAAGGGGATTGGAGTCTCCTCTTCCGTCGTGAAGATCGTGAAAGGACTTTTGAAAGCCTGGCGTCTAGTGTTGATGCAGTCCCAATCCTCAAGACAACGAAGCCATTCCCTCTGAGCCTGATCCCTGGAGTAAAGGACTGTCTCCTTCGGGATCTTGTCCTCTCTGTTCAAAGCTGACTCCGTCAGCCTGGCATAGCCAATGAATGGAGGCTGGAAGTTCTCAGGATAGAACTCGAAGTCTTCAATCCTTCGAGTTCTACACTCCGGGATGGAGATGAGACCATCTTGGAAGGGAGCATAAGATGCTACTCTCCAAGGGTTGCTCATGGAGAATGGTGGGAGGGAATCATGAGGAGGGAGCTGAATGAGACCGGCACTAGGTGCTGGAGTAGCAAGCTGCGGGGCCTGATTAAACCCAGACAAGAGGTTCTCTTGTGTGGACATCCTGTCTGACAGCTGAGTGAACATCTGCTCCATGCTGTTCCTTAACGATCCTACAAGATCTCCCACCTGCTGCATCATTCCGGCGGAAAATGCAGCAGGATCAAAGGCAGGAACTAGTGCAGGAGCAGATGGGGTACTCAGAGAAAGTACCTGCGAAGGAGGAGAGACCACCGACTCCGCCGGAGTACGGGATCTCTCCTTGGAGGACTTGCTCCTCGACCCTTTAGAAAGTGAAGCAGAGGAAGAGGATGCTTTCATCTTCTCTGCTCCGGGGTGAGAAGCCGGAGACTTACGAGATGAAGACGCCGAAGAAGTCTTCTTAGACGACGACGTCTTTGAAAGGGTTTTCTGAGCTCTGTGGCCCTTCACTTTGGGAACCACAGAGGCATCTGGTGCACTATACGGGAGCTCCGCCCCCGTAAAGCCGTGGAAGGAAGAAGAAGAAGGAACAGGAGATGAAGATCCAGAGACGCCCAAGGGAAGCCCTTGAGCGTCCAACGTACCTACCTCAACCAACAAGTCGTCCACACCTACCATGGGCTCTACATTTATATCCAATGTCGCGACCTCCGCCGAGATGTCCTGGCCTGGTCCTTCCTTCATGCACTGAGCGACCTGCTGTTGGATGGTCGCAATCGTCGAGGCTGCCTCAGTAGGGTCGACGTACCCCGTCGACTTGCCTCCGGGAAACAGAAGGACAGCCATCCTCTTCTCCAGGATGTAAGGCTGCCCTTTGGCGGCGTTCTTCCCGAAGCCGCCGACCCAAGCTCTCAGGGTTGCGAGAGCAGTCTCCCTGACTGCGGCAACCTGAAAGAGAGGGGGATTATTAGATCTTAAGGCTAAAGGTGAATCCTAACCCTTAGACTAAATCAAGCTTAAGACTAGCAATATCGGAGCATACAAAGGTATCAGTATACCAAGTAAAACTTAAGCTTAAGCATATATCAGAACTAATATTCCATGAAAGTGCTGATAAGAAAAGTACTTACCCCGTCCAAAAATTGAGTCACAAGCTCATAGCAGATCGAACATGCCTCGTGGAACCAGACCTGTAAGTCGCCATGGCTGGTGGAGCAGGGAGCATGAGTCCTGCAGACCTCATGCCCGCAGGGGTCCTGCAACACGGCGTTGCACCCGGGGTGTTCACAGTTGGTAGCCTGTAAGTGGAAAGATACATGAGTATCGAGATTATACTCACAGGGCTACCTTAGTACTCCGCCGCATGCCGGAGATTAATAAAATTTCGGGCATAACCCCTCCCCTAAGAACCTTATGCGATAAAAGTTGATACAGTAACTCCGGTGTAAGCCGGAGGAGGAAATTCCGAAAACCAGAAGTAAATATAGAAATATGATATATAACTATAAACAAAATTTCCATAAGGGCAGGGGAGGGACCCAAGCTTAAGCTAACTATAAACTAACTTAAGCATAACTAAAATTAAAATCGGAAGACGATTCCGAAGCGCGGCGCTGTCCAACTCTGCCAGAAGAATGCCCTAGGGCATACGCCGGAGATGAAGGAACGATGGAAAGCTAAGGACCAACTGAAAACGTATCCACTCCGTTGGTTGGCGGAGCCGACCACGACCCCTCCCCTGTAACTGAAGAACGCCAGGGAAAAGAGATGTAGTTCCGTCGTACAGGAAGGGGGAAAAGGCGAGGAGGGAAGAATTCAGTTCCCGTGTATACGGTGGAACACCGGGGCAACTAGGGAGGGGGGAGGCCAACCCCCCAACCTTTGTCACACCGAGGTACCACAGCGCACGAGGGAGAACAAGGTCACACCCAGCCTAACGGTGAGTCCAGACTCCCCTACTCCCTCCGCGTAGGGAGAGAGGGAGCCAGGCCCGGATGGAGCGAGCGAGAACAGACAGCCCACCCTCCTACTCTATGGCGAGAGGAAGAGGGGGGGAAGCGACTGGGGCGGGCGTCTAGCTGTACCACGATCACGAGTGGACCAAGGTACGATAACACAACACAACCGACTGGATCGGACGCCAAGGGTCAAATGCAACCAAACTGAGCAGGATGATGCAACAATATGTGATGCAACAAAACTGACAATAAGGATGCAACAAAACTGTAACTGGAATGGACCAAAGGACCATAGAGACCCAGGCTAGGCTACAAAGCTAGACGCCCTAGGCTAACCAAAAAATACTATACATCGAAAATAAAAGTAGGGGAAAAAATATGGAGTGAAAGAGAAAGAACGTCCAGGAGTGCACGACTGACCCGAAAGAAAGTCTATCACTCAGAGCTAGCCTAAGCCGATACGAAGAGCAATGGCTAGGGTCTGGACAAGAAACACTCGAATGCCTACAAGAGGTAAAAGACATGCATGCATGACCTAAAACCAGGGGTAGGCTATATCCCCTAACGATGTAAAACAGCATATATAAATGAAATAATAGGACATGAGCCACACGTGAGTAATAAAGGAGGGAAAGGTTCCAGGTATGGGGGACCGAGAACCTAACCGACCATGAGGCGGGACCATGCCGCCATGCTCCAGACCGGGAACCCATATCTATACCTAAAAAACGGCAAATATAGGCACCTGGATGGAACGAAACAAGAATCAAACCTGTGTAGGACACTTAACTTAGCTGCTGCAATTGCTGCGCGTTCCATCTTGCAAAAATGGTAGGGATAATCCTAAAACACAGAGAGCGAAACGAAAACACGTGTAGGCGAATGTCCGCTAACTTGAAGGATGGCCACCAGAGGCGCGGTGATCGGCATGGCGTGGGTTGTAGTAGTAGTAGTTGCCGCCCCGATCTGTAGGTCGGCTCTCTCGTAGAGAATTTTGATATAGGAGAATTCTAAATGGCAAGAAGTTCGTGGTAGTGGTCTCACTCGCCCCAGTTACCATACCGACACCCTTCTTTATTTTGGATGAGTGAGTCAGTTATTCTGACATCTTCTTTGATTTGTTTTTTCTCTGGTATTTGTTAGCTAATTTACCTTAGAAATAATAAACTGAAGGATTATTTCGCACAGCGACACGAACTGAGCCCAGAAAGTGCATTTTATGATGAAATTGATTAAAATAAACCAAGAATTTGTGGATATTTCTCTTAGAAAAATACCACGAATAAGCGAATTTTCTACGAATAATGGGTAGATATGGTCCAAAGAGAAATCCACGAATGTGTGAGTCCGCCAATCCAGAGAACATGAATACGGGGGCCCACTGTAAGAATGTTCCTGATCCCAAGCCCCAAAAATAACCAGATCCTGCCTCCCATACATCATTCTGAGGAAGGGAAAACAAATGAAAGAAAGTAAACACCCTCACCCCACCTGTCAAAGACCGATATGTCTTGGCAGCTAAAAGCCAAAGACTGATATGCCTCAGCAGGTAAGAGAGGCCTAAAACCGCGATGACACGTCCACCTGGATCAAGTTAAGTGGTCTTCTTCAAATGAACATAAGCAGGGGGCGTCCTATGGGTGTGCTTCAGAAGTTGAGGCCTCTAAAAGTGAAGAAGACTGCCTTGCTTTGCCCGAGCAACCGAACCAGTTGCTGGGCCGCCATCCCAAGGCCACTGGGATGGGGAAGATAGGGAGCAAGGGGTGAGAAAACACTTGCATACTCCTTCCCACATTTCCTTACTGGCTAGCACCAGTAATTGGGACTGTGTCTGTAGACTAGGTACCTTTGCCGACCCTAGTAGACAGGTTACTGGGGGGTTGGTACTGATGAGGGGCCGGCAGTGGAATAGGGCTAGTAAAAGTGTGAGGCTGGTACCAAAGCGGAGCTGGTACTTGTGCTGGGACGGTACCGGTGTAGGGCCAGAACCCGCAAAGGGCCAGTAATGTTGGTCTGGTAGGTGGGCCACTGGGATTAGCAGCAGCACATCGTAGGTCCAATGAACCCCAAGTAGTGGTTGCATCCATTCGGTCAGCAATGGGAATAACACTACCATGGCACCGCTAGCAAGGGACCAGGTATGGTACTGACAGCCCAGGTAGGTGGCCTACTAAGGCTAGTGCCAGTAAACTGGGGTCTGAAGAACCTTTGGTAGCAGTTGCACTCCTCCAACGCTCTGCAACAGGAGAATGTTGGCAGCCTAACAAATTCACATTTCTAGGAATGGTGCTGGCCTCTATACTAGTACATAATACTTGGCTTGGAGAGGAAACAATAGATAAGTAACATCTTGGACCTAGAGGAGGCTAGGGACCACTCCTCTCCAACTATTAGGCTGTCCATCTCCTACATGATACTTGCTACTAGTGGGACCAAGGAAGGCAAATTGTTTCTGGTCTCTGGAAGACTGCCAGAACAAATACTTCAGGTATGGAAAGTTGGGGTAATCCTCAGGTGTCAAATTGTCCTGTTCTGCTAAATCCAACTTCCTGTGAACCTTAAAGATGAAGTCCAAATTTAAAATACAACAAATTAAGGTTAGAATATCAAAAGATATGTAAAAACTCTTCCTGCCTGGAAGTTCCAGGAGTGAGATCTCTATCCCTCCCTCCAGGCTTGCTGCGCCTACCATAACAGCAGGTCCCGAGGGTCCCGGTCTCTGTACCTTTCAGCTGGGTGGTTGTACGGTAACAGTGATCACGGGGAGGCTGAGTCATAGGATCCATCCATGCTGTCCTGTCCTGGTAATCGGTATCTGGGACGATAGTTAGAAGCGCGGGACCCCACTCTGGTGTGGTCGCCCTCGGGATAGAGCAGTTCCTGGGACCTGTCTCCCAAATAACAGCAGTGACATCTCTCCGACTTCCCGTTGGGATTCCGTCTTTGGTGAGCAGTGTCAGGAGTGGTGAAGGTTGTCAACTGCTCCATCCTGCTCCTGCCTCTCTTAAGGGGGACCTCTGCCTCACCCAGTTACTTGAATGGAGGTTCCTCTCTTCCACCCTCTGGTATGTGATTGGCTGAAGACAGCTGTAGGGTGACTCCAACCTGTACCTTTCTCCACACCACTGCTCGACTCCCACGACTCTGTCATGCCACTGTCCTGTACCTCTTCCCTGAGGATTGCAAAAGAACTTGCAAATCATGTTCACATTTCTTCTTACCTTTGAACTTAGTAGAAGGGCCAAGATCCTTCCTGGAAGTCATAGGGAACAGATAAGTTTGCGGCAGTGCAGTGCCGACGATGGAGAAGGAGGGAGGAATGGAGGTTCTCTGAAGATGAAGAGGGGGTCTTCTTCCCATCTTCTTTCGTATTTTCCTCGCTGAGGTGATGATGGCCATGCTTCACATTCTCTGCACAACACCTCACAGGAACATTCCCGACCCCCACACAAGATACACATTGAATGGGGGTCTACATCTATCTGCAACGTGAATTACTGTAGAACTTATCCCTGCCTGCACAATGACACACTTTGGCCTTCCCATTCTCTTTCATCACCATGGAAAGAGAGAGAGAGAGAGAGAGAGAGAGAGAGAGAGAGAGAGAGAGAGAGAGAGAGAGAGAACACTAGGGTGCTGGGAAAAACAGAAACATGTGATCACATGGGTACAGAATAAACTCTTCTAGTCATGGAAAAGAACTCATAAAAACTTTCCACTACATTATTAAGGCTATCCAGCCCGGGAGGGGATCCGCCTCTGAAAAGAAACACTTAATCTATGCATTATTCAATTTACTCCAAAAGGAAGGAGTATGTGGGTTACATTCTAGTCCCCCACTTGAAAAAAAAAACCCATAACCCACAGAAACTATTGATGTAAACAGCAATAATATTAATTCATTAAAGAAAATACTAAAGTGAATTAGTAAGATTTTAGTTTATAAATTAAAAAATTATGTAAGAATAAAGGAAATCCCAGTCTTTACGCATCTTTCTTTCGAACTCCAGGTACCAAACTGACGACCAACAGCTGTCAAATATATCAAGTAATGTGACAGGAGGGGAGGGAGTCAGTCTCTCTCTCTCTCTCTACTGAGATGAGAGATTTTTATGGTACATGTATGTATATGTTTATTAATATTTTCAAATAATAATAATACTATAACTGTAATTACAAAAATCATATGAGATAGTATTTTAAAGAAATACTACAATAACCTTTCCATTTCACTCTTTCAAATATGGATAACTCACTCTCTCTCTCTCTTTTACTGAGATGAGAGAATTTCTATGGTACATGTGCATATGTTTATTAATATTTTCACATAATAATCATAATAATCATAATAATAATAATAATAATAATAATAATAATAATAAAATAATAATTAAAGGGATTTTGACGTAGGAAAAATCTATTTCTGGGCGAGGAAGCCGTGTCGCCCAGTGAAATGTCTTCTTTAGCACTATTTCTAGTAAGATATTGCTATAATACCAGAGAACTGCTAAACTGGACATGTCAGAGGCCTCTGACTCGCTCACCTATATAAAAGGTGTCGGTATAAAACTGGGGCGAGTGTTAAACACTACCACAGCAACCCCTCCAATTAGCCTTTTCCTCATCAAAAGACCCTAAATACGGGGAGCCAACCCATAGGTCACACCTAGCTACCCCGTTGAAGGCGTCTGTGACGTCATACTTATCGATAGCAATGAAGCTTGGTGCACAGCAAGGGGGGGGAACCAGGGGGGGATTTCACTGGGCGACACAGCTTCCTCGCCCAGAAATAGATTTTTCCTACGTCAAAATCCCTTTTCTGGGCTCAGCCATGTCGCTCCGTGAAATTATACCAGAGAAACACCAAGCTACATCCCTCTGAAATGAAATACAATATTAATTTGAACTCAGAAGGGTTAAAGAAATAAAAAAAATAGTCTAGAATTGGAAAAATACAATTTATTATTTACAAAATACACCATATAGCAATAACATGCGGCAACAAAACGCACATAATAAAATAATTACCAATAATTTGTATAAATGTAACACTATACTACACCAATTCTAATAACAAAGACATTTGCTGAGGTAGGTAGAATGTTAATGAGGCTGGCATAATGGAAAAGATTCATATGACACAAGGACAGTACTATATTGATGTTGAAGCAGGAGACACTGGTCTCCCTACAGCTATTGCATGATATTTAAGATCCTCCGAAAACTTAAGGTAATGCTTTTTGAAAACCGAGGGCGACTTCCAACCAGTATACTTCTTCAGATCATCAAAGTTCATATATTTGAAGAAATTTACAGAAGTTGCTATAGCCCGAATGTCATGCACCTTGGGAAATGACCCTGGGCTGGCTTTCTTGATAAAATACAAAATCTGCTGCCTAATGCCCTTTAGAGATATGGTACTACCACCGTTCCTAATGAAAAGGGGGCCTTCGGAATAGGTAGATGTTCTAGATAAATAGTCCTTAAGAGTCTTAACAGGACATAAAGATGGATCCTGCGGAAGCGGAACAATCTTCCATGGGGACCACCTTACCAAAGGGTCTTCATTCTTAGCCAGAAATTCTTTATTTGGCGAAAGCAACACGTCACCCGAGGAAAGGAACTCTATATGCCCTTGGTCTCTAGATAAAGATGACAGCTCCGATATCCTGGCACCTGAAGCCAGACTCAATAAAAACAGTGTCTTAAGCAAAAGGGTTTGGTAATCACATTTGAAGTTGTCTGTTTCCAAGGCTAACCTGAGAACATCGTTAAGAAACCATGACACTGACGACGGCCTGTGAATTGGCCGCAGGCGTGCACATGCCCTTGGGATTGAGGTGAAATAAGACTCAGTTAGATCTATACCAATCCTGAGAAGAAAAATCTTTTTCAGAGCTGACTTAGTGGTTGTTATTGTGGCAGCTGCCAAGCCTTGTTCAAACAAAGTCCTGAAGAAGGTTATAGCCACGTTCATTGTCATTACTTTGATATTTGATTCCCAGAGAAATGTAGACAATTTCTTAACAGCTGAATCATACTGGCGAAGTGTAGATTCTCTTTTGTCTGACTCCAAGAACAAAATGTTCTGTGGATCAATGTCCCCTACTCTCCTACCTGCAAACTTCATGAAATCCATAAAGTTAGGGTTTTGTGAAGACCTGAGGAATCGAACACAGTCCTCGTTTGAACTTGTTGCGACAGCCTCAAGTCCGGGAGAGGGTGAGGACGAAGACCTAGTTCCAGGAGAAGGGGAAACCAATTGCTCTTGGGCCAGTGAGGAGCTATGAGAGCCACCTGACCTTCGAAGGATCTCAACTTGTGCAGCACCTTCAGGAGAAGGTTCACTGGAGGGAATAAATAAACCTTCCTCCACTGGCTCCAATCTATACTCAGGGCGTCCGTAGCGTATGCCAGAGGGTCCAGATTTGGGGCTACGTAACAAGGCAGCTTGTGGTTTGCCTCTGTAGCGAATAGATCTACTTCCAGACCCGGTATACATTGTGGACTCCTGCCAGATGGGTAGCCGATAGATGCCAGGTGTTTCTGGCTGCTAGAGAAAAAATTGCTATCATCACGTGGTTCACATGACTTGACTTTGAACCACCTCTGTTTATACAGTGTACCACTACCGCACTGTTGAGAACCAACCTGATATGAGTCTTCTTCGGAGGACGAAGCTTTTTTAAAGTCAGAAATACTGCCATAGCTTCCAGGATGTTGATGTGAAGCTTTTGGAACTGAGGTGACCAAGTTCCCTGAACCTTCTCGTGCTGTGAATAACCTCCCCAACCTGTCAGTGATGCGTCCGTATGCACCACTAGGGACGGGGGAGGGAACTGCAACGGTAACTCTTTGGCTAGGTTTGCGGCCTTTGCCCATGGGCGCAGACGTTTCCTGAGAATCAGAGGTATCCGGGCGAACTTGTCCCGACACTTGGCATTGGCCTTTGAACGCCAAACTCGATTGATGTCCTTGAGCTTGGCTTTCAACAGAACGTCTGTGACCGAGGCAAACTGGAGTGAGCCTAGGATCCTCTCCTGATTCCTTCTCGAAGTCTTTTTGCATTTTAAGAATTGTCTTGTTGCCTTGGCAATCTCCTTCCTCTTCCCTGCTGGAATGGAAAGAGTGTTTGAATCCAAGTCCTAGTGGATATTTAGCCACTGGAACTTGGACTCCGGAGTCAACCAGGACTTGGCCCTGTTGATCTTGAACCCTATATAATCCAGGAAAGACATGACCTTGTCCGTGGCTTTCATACACTTGTCTTTGTCCATCTCCCAGATTAGCCAGTCGTCTAGGTACGCCACCACCAATATACCCTGAGACCTTAGCTCCTGCACCACTGCCTCCGCCAGTTTCGTGAAAACCCTTGGGGCTATATTCAGCCCGAAGGGCATCACCTTGAAGGAGTAGGCTTCTTTCCCTAGTTTGAAGCCCAGGAATGGTCGGAAGTGCCGAGCTATCGGGACATGATAATAGGCGTCTGTAAGATCTATAGAGGTGGTGACGGCCCCATGGGGAAGTAAGGTCCGTACCTGAGAGATGGTCAGCATCTTGAACTTGTCGCAACGAATGTACAAGTTTAAACGGGACAAGTCTAAGATGACCCTCCTTTTGTCGGTCCCTTTCTTTGGGACACTGAATAGACGACCCTGAAATTTCAAGTTCTTTGTCCTGGAGACTGCTCCCTTCTGGAGAAGGTCCCTGGAGTAATCCATCAACTCTTGCGTTGGTTCCTGATAGAAGGTGATGGGTGGAGGAGGACCCTTGATCCAACTCCAGCCTAGGCCCCTGGATACTATGCTTTTCGCCCAACTGCTGAACCCCCAACGATGCCGAAAGAGGTACAGCCTGCCTCCTACCTGAGAAACTTCATTGAGATGATGAGGGTCTGGTTCCTCTTCCTGACCTTGCACCTCTAGCTCGCCCTTGGGCTCTGGTTCCTCCACGCTGACTAAAGGATCCTCTAGCCCTGCCACCCCTAGCAACCCTGGTAAAGGGGTGAAATGCCCGACTCTCATAGACCGGGTTAAAAGCAGGCGACACTGAATACTGTGGGGGAACCTGTTGGTTAGTCGACGGCGAAAGGAAGACAAATTGATGCTGTTGCTGAGGCTGAGCCTTAGAAGTCGAAGGCTAGGATACTTGCTGAATTGGTAAAGCTTGTAGCACAGGATGCTGTTACGGAACTTGGAAAGGTTGGAACCTCCTTTGCCTCTTCCTAGCCCTAAAACTGGAGGAAGAAGACTCTAATTTCCTTTTGAAAGGAATGCCCCAACGCAACCTGATACTTTGATTAAGACGTGATGCCTCGTTCTGAACCTCGTTTACTGCCGAAGCTGGGAAGAGATCTGCACCCCAGATTGAGGAAGCCAGAAGCTTGTTGGGTTCGTGCCTGATCATAGCCTCGGATAGAACATGCTTCCTGCAATTTCTCCTAGCAACCGCAAAGTCGTACAAGTCACATTGCATGCCCAAAAGTAACGACTTCGCAATGACCTTAAACAGCGGCTCCTGAGCGTACTCTGTCATCACTAGGGAGTTAAGAGACCTTGCGAGACGTGTCCTAGCATCAAATTCGGCTTGGATCAGTGCGTCTGACAGCCTAGGGAGGCGCTCACTAAACAAGGTGACTGCACAGTCTGGCTTCAGCTTGCCTACCGAGAATGTAGCCGGCAAATCCTCCCACAAATCCTCCCTACCTGGGAGTAGCAATGATGTGGGATCTGTCTCCCTAAGCTGGGGCATGGGCTCTTCCCGAGTCACTGCCTAAAGGGTAAGTTCTGCTACCTTTGATGTAAAAGGTAAGGGGTTCCCGTCATCAGTCGTAAACATCGTGGAAGGGCTTTTAAATGCTGTTACCCTAGCATTTGAGCAGTTCCACTCTTCTAGGCTCCGTATCCATGCTTGCTGAGCCTGATCTCTAGAAAGGATAACAGTCTCCTTGGGGACCTTATCCTCTCTAATCAGAGCTGCCTCCGTAAGCCTAACATAATCTATAAATGGTGGCTGTAACCCTTCGGGGAAGAACTCGAAATCCTCGAGTCTACGTGTGCCACAACCTTCTATAGTCAACATCCTGTTGACAAACGGAGCGAAGTTCGCCACCCTCCAAGAATTACCAGGGTGAAACGGAGGGAGCGTGGACCCATCAGGCATGCTTTGACCTTGCACCAAGTTACTAGGAGGTGCCGGAACTGCCGACTCCTGTCTGAGACCTGCAATCAGGGAGTCCTGTGCACCTAATCTCTTAAACACTTCTTCAAACCTTGCTGCAACTGAACTGACTAAGCTACCAAGGCTACTGACCTGATTTAAAATATTCGTGTTGAACAGGTCTTGGCCAACTAAAGGGGAATCCTCCTGCCCCCCCTGCGGTACCTTATGAGGTATCCGATCCCTAGACATTGATGGAATGGGACTTGTGGGGCAATGGGAAGAATTCCCTCCTTGAGACCTTGGATTTGAAGACTCAGCAAGAGACTTCAGCCTAGGTTTAATATGTGTATGAATGTCTAGCACCTGCCCAGGCCTTGGCTTTGTCTCTGATTTGCCTTTAACCCTTAAACGCCGAAGCGGTAAAAAATAATTGTCTCCCGTGTGCCGGAGGTGTTTCAGAGTGAGCGCGGAAGCAAAAAAATATTTTTTTCAAAAAATCACAGCGCGCTTAGTTTTCAAGATTAAGAGTTCATTTTTTACTCCTTTTTTTGTCATTGGCTGAAGTTTAGTATGCAACCATCAGAAATGAAAAAAATTATCATTATCATATATAAATAATGTGATATATGATAGCGCAAAAACGAAATTTCATATATAATTGTATTCAAATCGCTGAAATGACTGAATATTACTATACTGTAAGAGTTTTAGCTTACAATTGCGTTTTTTGACCATTTCGGTAGAGTCAAAGTTGACCGAACGTGGTTTTTTTTCTATTTATCGTGATTTATATGCAAATATTTCGAAAATGAGAAAAGCTACAACCTTCAATTATTTTTTGTTGTATTCTACATGAAATTGCGCACATTTTCATATATAAAACTTTATGTAAAGGCTAATTTAAAATGGTGCAAACTAATTTATGGCCGGATCCACGAGCTACCAAAGGCCTTTATGCAAATGACTCTTCAGATCGGTTCACCTAACACCATGGTGGACTGGTATAATTTCTGCCAGGACATCTGTATCAACATTTTGGTTCAGGACAATCGCAAAATCGGTGGACCTGGCCACATTGTTGAAATTAACGAATCAAAGTTCGGCAAACATAAATTCAACAAAGGTCGGCATGTTGGGTTTTAGGTGGAATAGACCGCGAAACAAAGGACACGTTTTTCCAAATCGTTCCAGACCGATCGGCCAAAACTCTGCTTCCCATCCTCATTGAAAACATTCACCCAGATTCCATAATTATTTCACTGTTGGAAATCATACACAACACTAAGCAAGCATTTTAAAGAACACTTAAATATCAATCACTCTTTACACTTCGTCGATCCAACCGACAAAAAAATACACACCAACACTATCGAATCTACATGGCGGGTTTTAAAACGAAACGTTTTGCCGTGGAGTGATACGGTGAAATCTCTGTACCCTTCGTATTTTTCTATGTATTGCATAAAAAAATTTTACTTTAATAACAGTGGTTGTCCATTCAAAACATTCCTCGACCTCATTAAACGCACATACCCATTAAAGAAAGCAGAGTCAATGCCAAGGAAAATCCGTCCTTTGTCCCGCAGTACTCAACAACCTCAACAAACCCGTGACTGCTGTGTTCAAACCTGAAATGTCGATGCTAGACGTTCCACCCCCAGTCACAAGGCCCAGAATCGCCCTACCAGAATTTTCAGACTCTGACATGGAAGATTTTCAAGTCTAAGGTAAGTGCAATAATTTATTTCTGGGCTCAGCTCGTGTCGGCCTATGAAATATCCTTAAGATCATTATTTCTAGGTAAAATTAATCTAAAATTACCAGAGAAAAATAAAATTAAGAAAATATCAGTAAAACTGACTCGCTCACTCTATAAAAGAAGTGTCGGTATGGGAATAGAGGCGAGTGGGATCACTACCACGAGTCATTTACCATTTAGACCTTCCAACATAAAATCCCTACCAGAGAGAGCTGATACTAAAGGGTGATGCGGCCGCTACTACTACTACTACCGACGCCACGGACAGCAGCGCCCCTAGCGGACATCCTTAATCATTAGCTTTACAGCGCTAGAGTGCATTTTTCCTCTTGTGTTGTTTTCCCGGATTTCTTTCAACCATTACGATGGAACGTGCTGCTATTGCTTCGGCTAAGTTAAGTGCCTCATAAGTAGTATTTTCTAGTTTTTTAGTCTTCCAGGGACCAGTATTTTCCTTTTTATAGGTCATATACGGTCTCCCGGTTGACTTGTGGCGGCCGTGTGCCGCCTTGTGTTTAAGATTTCCCGGTCTCCCATACTGGGACATCTTATGCTTATGGGCTTTTTATATTTACGTTCATCGTTTTATTACATCGTTTTTATAGCTAGGACACAGCCCTTTTACCATTTTCTCTTAGTTTGGTATTTAGGGCTATACCGTGTTTCTGGCCCAGCATCCCAGCTCTTGCTCTTCATCGGCTACCGCTGGCTCCGAGTAGTCAACTGGTCTTCGGATCAGCTTGCCTCCTCCTGGGCTTCTTTCTCTTTTACTAAAAGTGTCTTTTCCCCCTTTACGATGTATTATCAGTGTTATTTAGGGTGTTAGGCTAGCCTAGGTGCTTGTGCCATGTGTTGGTACAGTCTGGTTCACGTGGCCCCTCTGTGGTTGTGTTGCTATCGCGGCTTAGGCCACCTGCGATCACGTGTCCCTTAGCACCTTACCCTTCCCCTTCCCTCCCTACCAGGTATAGGGAGGGGTCTGGTGGATCTCCTTGGTTGCCATGACAACCACAGTAGCCTACCTCCCCCTCTCTCTGAGGAGGCCTGGAGCTCCATACCAGCTGGGGTTTAGGGCGACCACTTGTCTCGGGTACCGGGTTACCGAGCGGGTAGTAGTAGCGACGGGGGAGGGGGGGGGGAGGCCACCCCCCCTCTCTCTCTCCCGCCGTGTTTACGCCGGGACCCCCCACCTATTGCCTCAGTCCCACCCTTCCCCTACCTTAACGGACGGAGCCTCCGCTGAAGCCGGGGGCCCCTTCGGTTATAGGTCCGTCTGGCTCCGCCAGTGGGCGGGGTGGACAATTACTAGTGGTCTGTTGCTTGCCTACTATATCCTGTTTTCCGCTACCGGAGGAGAGCTCGCTCCTTACCCGGGCACTCTTCTAGTAGACGGAAAATTTTATACTTCGTTATATACGGATATACCCTTACTCTTACGGTGAATTATAGTTTTAATTAATTTTATGTATTATCTCCGTCGTTCTCCGTCGTGGTTTCATGGCTCCTCACCACTCCTGGTTGGAATCTTTTTCCTGTCTCCGGCGTAGCCTTAGACCAACTCCAACCGCCTAGTTACCACACGTATTACGCGGGGCTCTGGTTTAATCTAACTTACATGCTCCGGCATGCAGCGGAGTATTTGTTAGGCTGTAAGTGTGCACCTGATACTCATGTATCTCTCCACTTACAGGCTACCAACTGCCAGGTCCCAGGTTGCAACGCGACGTTGTACGACCCCTGCGCCCATGAAGAGTGTAGGACCCACGCCCTGTGTGCCACCAACCACAACGGACTGATCGTTTGGCACCCGGAGGCTTGCACCATCTGCTACGACCTCGTTAGTCAGCTTTCGGGTGGGGTAAGTTTACCCCTGGACTTTTCTTGGTCTTATCATCTACTAACCCTTAGTTTTAAGCTTCTTTAAACCGTATCTCCGCCGCTAGAAGCTTCATATCGCCTTCTCTTTCAGGCTGCCGCCGTGAAGGAAGTCGCCCTGGCAACCCTGAAGGCTTGGGTGGGCGGCTTCGGGAAGAACGCCGCCAAGGGCCAGCCTTATATACTTGATAAGAAGCTGGCCGTCCAGATCTTCCCCGGAGGCAAGGCGACCGGATACGTGGATCCCATCTCGGCAGCCCCACTCATAGCCTCTATTCAGCAGGAGGTGCAACAGGCGTTCGGGTCCGTCTCTACGCAGGAGCCGGTCCCAGATGTGGCCAACCTGGACCTGAATATTGAGCCTATGGCGGTAGGGGCAGAGGATTTGTTGGTTGAGGTAGGTGTGTCGGGCGCCCAAGGTCTTTCCTTGGGTGCTCCTGGATCTTCTTCCCCTGTCCCTTCTTCCTCTTCATTCCAAGGCTTCACGGGATCTGAGATCCCTGCTCTCTCTCCCGCTCTCTCTGTACCCCCGAAGGTGAAGGGACAGAGAGAACAGAAGACACTGCATAAGACGACTTCTAAGAAGTCGTCGTCTTCTTCAGCTAGGAAGTCTACGACTTCCTACGCTGACGCGGTGAAAGCAAAGCCTAGCTCTTCCTATTCTAAGAGCTCTAGAAGCAAGGCTTCTGAGGAGAAGGCTCACGCTCCGGCCGAGCCAACGCCTTCTCCGGCATCTACCGGATCTACTTCGGTAACTCCTGTTGGGGTGGCGGGACAGAGCTCCTTTGATCCCACCACTTTCTCAGCAGTTGTAATGCAACAAGAGATGGTTGGCTCTCTTGGCTCCAAGTTTGAACAGATGTTTGCACAGCTGTCAAACACCATTAACCATTCTGGTCAGTCTATTCAAGATCTCTCTAACCGAGTTAGAGAGCACGACGACCGCTTTGCTGGCCTCAACCAGGCTCCTCAGCCAAGCTCCCCTGTAGCAGGTACTGGTATTTTACAGTTACCTCCTTATGAATCCCTACCAGCCTTCTCTATGGATAACCCATGGAGAGTGGCCGCTTATGCCCCCTTCAAGGACGGCATGATTTCTATCCCGGAGTGTGGAACTCGAAGGATTGAGGACTTCGAGTTCTATCCTCCCGGACTGACTCAGCCTTTCATTGGGTATGCTAGGCTGACCGTCGCTGCTCTCACTAGAGAGGATAAGATCTCCCGAGAGACGGTGCTGTATAGTAGGGATCATACACAGCGGGAATGGGTTCACTGCCTGGAAGATTGGGAATGTACCAACACCAAACTCCAGGCATTCAAGAGTCCATTTACTATCTTCGCTACGGAGGAGGAGGCTTCTCTTCCGTTCGCTACCAAGGTAGTAGAAGCGACTCTTCAGGCAGTCCTCAAGGACGAGCCCATGCCACAGTTGAGGGAAGCGGAATCTACATCTCCGCTCTTCCCGGCCTTTGGAGAATTGTGGGAGAACTTGCCTGCCACGTTCTCAGTAGGTAAGCTGAAGCCAGACTGCGCAATGGATCAGTTTGGCGAGAAGCTTCCAAGACTGCCTGATACCCTTATTCAGGCAGAGTTTGATGCCCGTACTAGATTTGGGAGGTCTCTTAACTCCCTGATCATTACGGAAATGGCTGCCCTGTCTTACGCCACAGAACCATTATTCAAGATTCTGGCTAAATCCCAGCTCCAGACGGTCCAAGCCGATGCTTTTGACTTCTTCCTAGCCAGAAGGAACTGCCGAAAGCATGTCGTGCAGGAGGCAACTATCAGGCATGAGCCTAATAGACTCTTAGCTTCCAGCATGTGGGGTGCGGACCTCTTCCCAGAGGCCTCTGTGAATGAGGTGCACCACGAGGCTGCTAGGCTTAACCAGAGCCTTAGAGCCAGATGGGGCATCTCTTCCAAGAGGAAACAAGAGACCGCCCCTGCTGCTGGTAAGAAGCCAAAGAAGACAGGAAGAAGGTTCCAGCCTTACCAGAAGCAACAGCAATTTGTTCAGGCCGTCCCAGTTACACAACAGGGACAGCCGTCAACCTCGAAGCAGACACAGCCCATTCTCCTGTTGTCTCCTCAAAGTCAACCTTCCACCTCTTATGTAGTCTCGCCGGCCTTCAATTCAATGTATGAAAGCCAGGCCTACCCAACCTTTAATAGGTTCTCTAGGGGTAGCAAGGCGAGGGGCCAATTTCGCCAACGTGGCACAGGAAGAGCTGCAAGAGGTAAGCACTTCAGAGGAGGGCGCGGAGGTCTACCCGCTCAACAACAGTGAGGCTCCCCAGGTAGGAGGGAGGCTGTTCCTCTTCCGTCACAGGTGGGGGTTCAGCAAATGGGCACAGAGCATCGTGTCCAAAGGATTGGGTTGGAGTTGGATCAAAGATCCTCCTCCAATCAAATCATTCTATCAAGTACCATCAAAGGAATTGACAGATTATGCGGAGGAACTCCTTCAGAAAGGAGCTATTGCGAGAGTCAAGCATCTAAAATTTCAAGGTCGCTTATTCAGCGTGCCAAAGAAAGGCTCAACAAAAAGAAGGGTAATCTTAGACTTGTCAAAGCTAAACTCTTTCATTTGTTGCGACAAGTTCAAAATGCTCACCATCTCGCAGGTACGGACCTTACTTCCCCGTGGGGCCGTCACAACCTCCATCGATCTTACAGACGCATACTATCATATCCCTATAGCCAGACACTTCCGTCCATTCCTAGGCTTCAAACTAGGAAATCAGACTTTCTCATTCAAAGTGATGCCCTTCAGTCTGAATGTAGCCCCCAGGGTATTCACGAAAATAGCAGAAGTGGTAGTTCAACAGTTGAGAACTCAGGGGATAATGGTAGCAGCATACCTCGACGATTGGTTGATCTGGGCACCAACGGTCGAGGAATGTCTCAAAGCCACGAAGAAGGTAGTTCAATTTCTGGAACATCTGGGGTTCCAGATAACAAAACGAAATCCAGACTCACTCCGGAGGTCCTCGTTTTCAGTGGCTAGGAATCCAATGGGATTTATCCTCCCACAATCTGTCAATTCCAGTGGTCAAAAGAAAAGAAATAGCCAAGTCTGTGAAACAATTTCTCAAATGCAAACAAACATCAAGGAGAAACCAGGAAAGAATCCTGGGTTCTCTTCAGTTTGCCTCAGTGACAGACATCCTCCTGAAAGCAAGGCTGAAAGATATAAATCGAGTTTGGCGATCGAGAGCAAACGTCAAATCTCAAGACAAGTTGTCAGTAATTCCACAGATCCTTCGCAATCAGCTCCGTCCATGGACAAAAGTGAAGAATCTTGCCAAATTAGTACCCCTTCAATATCCCCTTCCAGTGTTAACCATTCACACGGATGCCTCCCTGTCCGGATGGGGGGGGATATTCTCAATTCAAACAAGTTCAGGGGACTTGGTCAGTTCAGTTCCGCCAGTTTCACATAAACGTCCTGGAAGCAATGGCAGTATTTCTTACCCTGAAGAGACTCCTTCCCCCGAAGAAGTCTCATCTAAGACTAGTTTTGGACAGTGCAGTGGTAGTACATTGCATCAACAGAGGAGGGTCCAAATCCAAACACGTGAATCATGTCATGATAGCCATCTTTGCGCTAGCAGACAAACACAGATGGCATCTGTCCGCCACTCACCTGGCAGGGGTAAGAAATGTGATAGCAGACGCTTTGTCCCGGTCAGTCCCTCTGGAATCAGAATGGTCCCTAGACGACAGGTCATTCCAGTGGATATGCCGGAGAGTCCCGGGCTTACAAGTAGATCTCTTCGCCTCACAAGCGAACCACAAGCTCCCTTGCTATGTGGCCCCCAACCTGGACCCTCTGGCCTATGCCACGGACGCCCTGTCGTTAGATTGGAATCAATGGAGGAAAATCTATATATTTCCTCCAGTGAATCTTCTTCTGAAAGTCTTGAGCAAGCTGAGGACTTTCAAGGGACTAGTAGCTCTGATTGCTCCAGACTGGCCAAAAAGCAACTGGTATCCGCTGCTTCTGGAATTGGGTCTCCGACCTCAACGGATTCCCAATCCCAAGTTGTCGCAATCAGTACAAATGAGGACTGTGTTCGCTTCCTCAGGAATTCTCCAGACCCTAACTTTATGGACTTCATGAAGTTTGCGGCTAAAAAAGATGCTAATATTGATCCACAAAACATCCTCTTTCTAGAATCAGACAAAAGAGAGTCAACTATTAGGCAATATGACTCAGCGGTTAAAAAATTAGCATCCTTCCTGAATGAATCAAACACTACAACCATGACAGTTAATTTAGCTATATCCTTTTTCAGGTCCATGTTTGAAAAAGGTTTAGCAGCTAGCACTATCACTACTAATAAATCGGCTTTGATGAAAATCTTTCAGTTGGGTTTCCCAGATTTAGACCTAACAGATCTTACTTTACGTCTATTCCCAAAGCCTGTGCTAGACTCAGACCTTCTCAAAGGCCTACTGCAGTTTCATGGTTCTTAAATGATGTCATCAAACTAGCCTCAGATACCGATAACTCGTCTTGTACATTCATTATGCTCCTTAGAAAGACGTTATTTTTGTTAAGCCTGGCTTCAGGAGCTAGAATTTCAGAACTGTCGGCTCTATCCAGAGATGCGGGTCATGTGGAATTTCTCCCCTCAGGAGAAGTTCTACTTTCCCCGGATCGTAGCTTTTTAGCAAAAAATGAGGATCCTCTTGCAAGGTGGGCTCCTTGGAAGGTCATCCCACTTCCGCAAGATCCTTCTCTCTGCCCAGTATTAACTTTAAGAGCCTTTCTATCTCGTACATCCTCTAGATCCTCAGGTCCTCTCTTTATGAGAGAAAAAGGTGGCACTTTATCAGTGAAAGGAATCAGACAACAGATCCTTTACTTCATTAAACAAGCCAACCCTGATTCATTTCCAAAAGCACATGACATCAGAGGAGTAGCCACCTCTATTAATTACTTCCAACATATGAACTTTGAGGATCTTAAAAAGTATACTGGATGGAAATCACCGACAGTTTTTAAACGTCATTACCTGAAGTCCTTGGAATCTTTAAAATTTTCTGCAGTAGCAGCGGGAAACATTGTTTCTCCTGATACTGCATAGTAGTTGTAGTATAGATCCAGGTCTCCTTTCTACCTACCTCATCCAACATGCCTCACCCTATTGCCATGCTACTCGGGATACTCTAGCCTTAGCCGCTAGAATCATATTGGTGGATTGTCCCTTATTTTTTTGCTAGGGACATCCACGTTATGTACATATAATGTACTTCAGTGTTTCTACCCTTATTTTTATGCTAGGGTAGAACACAATGAGTTTGTATATTTTGTAAATATCTTAATTAAGTGAATCATTCTATATTGTTTTTGCCATTAAACCATTATGTATTACTATGTCTAATATAAGTTAATTTTAAGTACTTTATATTGATTGCTTTCTTTATCATGCCATTGTTTAGGATAAGTTAGCTTTAAGTACTTTTGTTTGTATACTGTAATGTCCCTGATTCACTTATATTATATAACTCTTTTTTACTATAGGGTTTCATTTGTCCTTATTCCCATCTTGTCTGTTTCTCTGGTACTATTTCATAGGCCGACACGAGCTGAGCCCAGAAAAGGGATTTTGACGTAGGAAAAATCTATTTCTGGGTGATTGGCTCGTGTCGCCCTATGAAATATCCTTAAGATCATTATTTCTAGGTAAAATTAATCTAAAATTACCAGAGAAAAATAAAATTAAGAAAATGTCAGTAAAACTGACTCGCTCACTCTATAAAAGAAGTGTCGGTATGGGAATAGAGGCGAGTGGGATCACTACCACGAGTCATTTACCAATTAGACCTTCCAACATAAAATCCCCACCAGAGAGAGCTGATACTAAAGGGTGATGCGGCCGCTACTACTACTACTACCGACGCCACGGACAGCAGCGCCCCTAGCGGTCATCCTTAATCTATGAACATCTTGTCCTGTAGGGTGGGTAAAAGACAACAGGGTGGGTTTCATAGGGCGACACGAGCCAATCACCCAGAAATAGATTTTTCCTACGTCAAAATCCCTTTTATGTGATATAACTATGTCCTAAGTGCGGTTAGGTTGCTTTCTTTGTTAGGTCACAACCTTCGTTACCACTGGGACAGATAGTGGATTGTCCGTGGTTAGACCGGCCAGCCACACGGTTGCCGCCATATTGGATTTCAAAACTGCCTTGTAAACTTATTCTATGAAGACCTCACATGCCTCTTTTAGTTCGTATGGACATTTCACATATCACATTATGTTGACGTAACTTCATTCTTTTGAATGGTACGCTTAAAGTTGAAATTGTAATCTTGTTTCACCAATTAAATATCGAGTGAATAATGAGTGGCCAGCAGTTAGGTTGGTCGCATTAGTTTGATCACAACATTCGTTACCACACTGGGGGGTCCAGGGGGGGCGAAGCCAGCCGCCCCCCCCCCCCCCCCCCCCCCCCCCCAGGCAAGGCCACTCTCTCTAAGTCAGGTTAGGTTGGTTCTATTGGTTATGTCACAAAGTTTGTTACAATATTGGTGGGGTCCAGTGGAAGGCCACACTGCCTAAGTCAGGTTAGGTAGGTTCGTTTGTAGGCTAACATGTCAAATGTAAGTAGTACCAGATGTAGGTACAGTAGGCTACCTGGGTCCGTTTCCCGTTTGTAGAGTAAAATAGGTAAAGGGTCCTAAATTTGGGTAAGCAGTAGGCTAGCATAGCCCGCATCGCGTTTGTAGAGTAAGGGGTCAACATATTTAAAATAGGTAATAAGTCCCAACTTTCCGTTTATATAAAGTTTTCGGTGGTCATCGCCACTCGTATCTGACTCCCCCCACCCAAAAACCTTGGTTTCCCAATGGGGTCCCCCTTTACCGTTTCGCTTAAACTTTCGGAACTACTTTGTTTATTGTTGTTTTGGTATCGCCACCATATTGGCTTTGGTGTTCTTCCGCCGATTTCGGTCGGCGGTCGAGTGGGCCCGGGAATCTGTAGGTGCTCCATTTGGCCTAAAGGAATGGTGAAACATTCGAGATTTACTCTAAAGACAAAACTCTTACTGGTGACTGCAAGTAGCCAGCTTGTTGAAATAATCTGAATCAAGGTAAAAACAAAAAAGGACAAGACTCATCCTCCTCGAAGGCTATGAAATATGTATTTTGGTGGTTGTGTAATACTACCAAAATCCAGTGATATAACGGGAAAACACGAACAAGCTGCACAGCAAAAAAACAGAATGAGATGATTAGCTAAGTCATTCCTAATATTGCCGTTAGGGGGCAGCACTGTATACCGTAGAGTACGCAATCAAAGCACTACCCTCGAAATTTGAGGTTAGGGTGTCGTACGTGGAAAACTACAGCATTGTAATTACTGGGTAAATCACTTATTCAAAAACTTGAGTTCTTGATGTTTTTAAAACAAATGACTCACACAATACATTTATTTTTAGACACAAAAATTAGTTTTAAACTGAATAAGTTTTAAACTGAAAAGTATGACAAAATAAGTAAATTAAACTGACAAATAAAAAGGACTTTTAACCTTTCCATCTAATACCCTAGCAGACATGACCTTTGATATCCATTCTGAAGGATGGGACTATATTTATCTGCCAGCTTTTGGTAAAATAGGTGCTTCTGGTTCAAGGTATAACTACTAAATTAAATAGAAAAAACTTTCAGCTCATACATTCAATCTTTATATTACATTTACGTATATTAAAAGTAAAATTGTACCTCATGTGATTGTACATATATTTTTTTTAAACGCTGTCATTGTACTCATTCTGATGACATCAAATGACATATAAATCCATACTTCAAGATTTGTATTCGGCTATAATCTGATAATCTGTTACAAGGAATTCTTTACACTACTGCATTGCTCTTTCTTCTTGTCAAGTAAATCTTTGTTTTTTTTTCTCCATAATTTTACTTATATAAGTAGCATGAATATGACTGTAGTGAAAAGAGGAGAATGATGGGACTAGATAAACATCTCCAGTACCATGAAGTCATGACAGTATACAGTCATAACCCTACATATGAAAGTCCCTACGTATGAAAAACCCAGGTTATGGTGGCAAAGATTTTTTTGCTTCTGTGTACAAAAATAATTCAGTTTGCGAAAGGGTGTAGTACTGTAAAGTCAGAAATTCGCCGGGGTCACTGAGAACAATTTTAAAACTCGCACACCACCAACTCAGTAGACTTGCCACCATCCTCCCAGTCTCCCATTGATTCCTGATGCTAGTTACTGCTGTAAGATCCTGCTCTCCTATTGGTCAGCATCTATCCCATCATACACCTACGTAAGGGAGTTCCTCGACCATTTCGTTTCAGCAGCGTTATCGTACACATGGAATTAGTTCGTTCACGTATTTTTCGTTTGTTAACGTAAATTCGTGTTAGTGATTTCGCTTTCGTTGTACTGAAAGTTACTTTATCGTGTTGTGTGCGAACTTAATTACTTACGTTATTAGCCATGGGTCCCAAGAATGTTGCTGAAGTACACGGAAAGAAGAGGATGCTTTCTATGGAGACGAAGATGGAGATAATCAAGAAGTGTTAATGTTTTCTGCCATTTGTTAATGTGTTTCATAAATTTTAGTGTTAATGTTTTCTGCCATTTCTTAATGTGTTTCGTAAAGTTAAGTGTTCATGTTTTCTGCCATTTGTCCTCCTCCTCTGTCACCACTTTTGGACATCGCCTCACTCGAAAGGTAAGGTTCCACATTTAACTACATATGTATGTACATGTATGTACAGTATTTCTTGTACCCTGTACAATAATACACTTTATTTAAAGGTACAGTAACGGTTAGGTTAGGTATTGAATAGTCCAAATTGTTGTATTTCATTGTTTATTGGTCAATTTAGCTTTATTATAAAATTTACTGTGGTGTTTTTGTAGGGCTTGGAACGAATTAGGCAATTTACATGTAAAACGTAGTTCTGGATTAAGGCACTACTGCAATGTAACTGAAGCTTCTAGATAAGGTGTTTGACCACAAGATTCAGGCACAGTTATTTTTTCCAGATCCTCCTTGAACACTGGAGGGTGAGTCGTTCATTAACCCAGTTTATGCCTAGTTCCTTTCTCACAAGAATACTAACTTTCTAAACTTGTAACTGCACATTGGAATACTTGCACCTTCTTATTGTCCAACCTCAATTGTCTGGTTAAACTTATATTAATAATAACAACTTACTGTTTAATAAAAGGACACAGTAGTTATGTCACGTCAGCATTGTTCAAGGAGCAATGCATCTGGTGACCACCTTGTAAACTTCAAAGAGAATTCTTTGAAAGAAATGCCTCAAACAAAAGCCATGGATGTAGCCATTTCCCAGATGTCATGTGAACCAGGAGTGGGGGTGGGGTTCTCCTTGGTAATTAGGGTCACTATGTCAATTCTCAGCCCATGCTGATATAGTACCTTGTTTGTGATCGGGTGTAAGAAAAAAGGACCATCTGGGACATTTGGTGTAACAGCTAAGTAAACTTGGAGTGCTTGGACCAGGCATAATGTTTTATCTGTAGTTCTGAGTTCCCATATAAGAATAGGAGATCTTTTCTTTAAAAGGGTCCTTATTCTTGGCCAAAAATGACAAGCCACAAGACAACAGTTATGGCTAGGAGTGTATGTGTAAGTGTTTACATAATAAAAATATGGAATGTTAGTCCATATATTTAAAAGACTAAAACTAAAGAGGTCAACCAGATTGCTTGCAGGAATGTGATCAGACTAGAGACGCTAAAGATGACGTATACAATAAAAGTAGGCTAAGATAACATGCCGTTACCGGTAGTCATTCATTTGTTTATAAACTCTAGTCCAAGCTCCCTGCTTGAGACAACTACCGCGACCTATAATTCAAACGGCCTACGTGATCTGTAGCGTGTCTCATTTTGATTGTATGTTCGTATGAAACTATGTCATCTGATTGTATGTTCATATGTTCGAACTACTGTCTGTTCCTTCATAACTTGTAACAGAGATGGTAGACAAGCAGAATAGAGTTAGCTATCGTCATTAGAAGACCTGTACCTCTTTACCTAAGCTTTATCATGTAGAGAGAATAGAATTAGCCATCATCATTGGCAGAAGCGATCAAGCTATCGTTATTAGAAGACTTGTACAATCATACCTGATCTTCACCATGTAAACTAAGAAGAATATATATATTTTTATACTTCGTGTTTTCTACAAGAACCTCCTCACCGAATCATCATGAGTTTAACACATCGTCGTCATAAACAAGAAAATAATCCGACTTCGTAAGTGATCTACAAACCCCAAGACACTCCATTGAAGATGGAAGTGCAATACCAACTGACTTAGCATAAGATTATCGCAAGTCTAACATTACCTCATAGGGCGCCTTATCATACAAGGCACAAGCCCTAAAATATGTGATGAAATGTTGTCCCATCTATGAGGCTGGGATTCTCAAGTGGTCAGAAGACTGCCTTTAGGAGTGCATAGTATAGTTGCATTAGGATTACTAAATTGAGATGAAAAGGCTTAGAAACCTTATTCAGAGACTTAATAATGAGAAGCATAGCATTAGCTGGTCTTCGGTATGCAAAGGATTGGACAAGGGAATTGAATACTTCTACATTTTAATCAATGCCACACCCATAAAGCACAGGCTTTGACACATTATAACTGTAGAAGCAATGAGATGCTTAACCTCCAACAGGTAATTTAGAAAATGTAAACGGAGGCAATCCAACCAAACTTTCCATACGAACTGGTATTGCTGGATAAACAAAGAAATCTACACGTGAAGGCCACAGATTAGAAAAGAGGATGTGTAGATAACTTTTAATCTCTCTGTCTGAGATATAAAAACAGACAGCATCAGGATTTTTTTTTTTTGCTCACTGTTAAAGAAGTAGGAAGCAATGACTGGCTAATTTGAGGCTATTTGGTAGGTGGTTCCACTGAATATTAGCAGTTTGTTCTAAACCTTCAAAATCTCTTTTGTAGTTTTTCACTGTGCAGTACCAGACTTTGGACAATAAAGAATATCACCCTGATATAGACTTAACTTCCTAGCCTGGTCGGTTTATCTAGCTGGACAACCAGTACTATAGTGAAAAAGGTTCAACACACCTACAGTTTTTGAAGTTTACCTCACCTTTTTGACAGTTTCTAGCTATGGAGCACCGTTCCTGGCTGTACAACTACAGGAAGCAACACTGCTAACCTGTAGGCTAACCTAGGCCTAGGACAACAACGTTCTTCCCAACATTAGGATACACTTAGTCTAATTTCTTCTTAGCATAGTGGGCTAATGTGTACGTTTCAATATGGAACAGTTAAGACAACGCAGCAACTGCAGAGGTAGGCCTAGACTTGAGCATCCTCTCTGAGCAGAGGATTCGTACTTTAATGGAGAAAGGCAGTGAGGTGTACTGTGAGCAAAGAAAAAAACATGCAGACACCTTAGCACACATGTGGAACATAGTTGACCCTTGGTTACAGAAGGCAAACAAGACTTATGAAAATGTCAGTGTCCTCTATTCTGTTGAGGAGAAGATCATACAAACTTTTGAAGAATACAGTCGACATGCCCATATGCATATTGAATTCTTGGAGGACACCAGGACAACCGAAGTTCCGAGGACCTGAATTCCTTCAACGATCTCTCTAACCTTTACTGGAGAAGAAAGGACTTTGCTATAGTAAAATTACGAGAGATTAATCAGTCACCATCAGAAGCCAAGTCTATGAAATCAAGATCAGGAGTTAGCCTATGCACTTCCCAAGGAGGAAGTTCCAGGTGCAAAGATGCATCAAGCATTGCAAGACATAAGCGATTAAAAGCAGAAGCTGATAAAGCAAAACTGGCATTTGCGGAGAGAGAAACTGCCATCTTAAAAGCAGCAGCTCAGAGAGAACATGAAGCAGCTCAAAAAAAGGCAGAACTGGAACAAGAAGAAGCTCTTAGGAAAGCAGAGTTTGAAGCCGACCTCAAGTTACTAACTACGTGTCAGGAAGCTGCCATCACTGAAGCCGAAGCACGTGTTCTTGAAGAAGATGATGGTAGTCGGGAGCGTGATTTTGATGACCTCTTGCCGAAGGAAACTGAGGATTCCTTTTAGCGGATGCAAGATTTCGTGAACCAGCAACCGGTAACTATGTCTAGCCGTTCAGAAGAGACACACTGCATTTTGCAATCTCGAGAATCCATTTGTTCAGCAACTCACTCGAAAGCCAACCACCATGGAACAGCTTGCATCAACGACAATTGCTAACTCTGGATGTCAACCTACTTTAAAAAGAATTACCTTTCCATCCAGTGACTTGACTCAACAACCCACAAACATCGTCCACAGACCACCAAACGTGTTCACTTTGTCTCAGCCTAGACACGACATGTCCAGCCCCTTACCGCCTCAACTGAGTCGACATGCACCAGTATTTGTTCCTGCAGTACAGCACTCGGGAACGCACATAGTACCACAAGTCATGTCAACCGGAACCAGTTGCAGCCCATCAGATACTGATGTGACTTCTGAAATCACAAGATTCCTGCTCAGGAAGGAACTCTTATTTTCAAGATTCACCAGCTTTAATGACTTGCCCAAGTCAAAAAGACATTCAAATGCATTACGAACGGACCGAGCTCCAAGTTTCAGACTCCGAAAAATTAGATTCACTTGTAAAATGGCTTGGACCCGAATCCTGCAGGCCCGCTCTCAGTATTAAAAACTCCAATGTAGACAACCCTACTGGAGGTCTACGACTGTTAAGGGAATGTCTCGATGAAAGATACGGTTCACCGGAAATGGTAGAAGCTTCATTAAAGGAGAGGCTGGCCAAATTTCCCCGACTCGCAAACTAGGATGGCAAGCACCTTTATGAGCTGTGTGACATCTTGTCAGAAATCAGTTCCATCAAGGAGAATCCCTAGTTCAGAAACCTTCTTGGTTACTTTGACTCATCTTCTGAGGTGAAACCTACAGTTACCAAATTACCATATGCACTTCAAGAGAAGTGGATCACGAGAGAATCCAAGTGCAAGATTAAACATAAATGTTGCCTCTTCCCCCTTTTCAGAGTTCTGCACTTTCATCAAAGAAATTAGTAGGATAAAGAACAACCCAGCTTTCAACTATGAGCCAGATGCTTCTCTCACTTCTAAGAGCACCAGAAGGCAGAACATTAATGACAAGGTTTATGCTAAGAAAACAAACATCAGCAGGAAACCGGAAAACACTGGAGGTGCCACCATTGAGAACATACCATTGGACCGATGCATACTTCATAGAACTAGACACTCTTTGGATGACTGTAGAGGATTCAAGGTGAAATCCCTTGATGCAAGAAACTACTGAGAAAACATAACATCTGTTTCAAGTGTTGTGTATCAAACAACCTCAAGAGCCATGAGTGTACTGCCAGTATTACCTGTAAGGAATGCGTAAGTAAGCAACGTACTATCGCTCTGCATATCACTAAGAGGGACAAGTCCATCAACCCAACAAAGGCCTCCTCCATGACGAAGTATGGCAGGGAGATGAAGAGCCCATCTAAACCCCCTTCTGTTCCATCAGTTAGTTTAACTTGTACTGAGATATGTGGAGGCTTGTACAGTGGGAAATCTTGTGCAAAGATCCTACCTGTCGATGTTTTCCACAAGAACGAGGCAGATAAAGTAGTCAGTATGTACGCAATCATAGATGACCAAAGTAACCGGTCGTTGGCATCACCTGAATTCTTCCAGTTATTTGGGATTGAAGTATCTCCAGAGACCTACATCCTGTCAACATGCACAGGCAAAATTGTCACTTCTGGGAGATGAGAGCAAAAGGATTCGTGCTCAGATTAGTTGATGGGAACATGAGCCTGCAGTCAACCACATTAATAGAATGTGACCACATTCCTAATAACAGGAAGGAAAATTCCCTCACAAGAAATTGCATTACACTATCCACATATCAACCAGATCAGTAGGAACATAATGCCTGTCGACAATGACTGTCATATTCTCATCTTGATTGGTAGAGATCTTTTAGAAGAACATCATGTGACACGCCAGATCTATGGACCACTGAAAGCTCCATATGCCCAACAGCTTAAGTTAGGTTGGGTCATTGTTGGGGAGACTTGCTTGAACAAGCAACACGCACCTCTTCAACTAAATGTCTTCAAGATGTATCTACTACCATCTGGGCAGCACACTGCACTGAAACCATGTACTAATCAGTTTAAGATATGCGAATCATATCTGGATAGGCCCTTTCCACATGACGACAACTCGCTTCTTATTAAAACCAAGGAAGATGATAAGCCAGCAATGTCTTACGAGGACAAAATGTTCATGAGACAAATGGATAGCGAATTCATCCAAGATCCCTCAGGAAGTTGGGTAGCTCCTTTACCATTCCGTGCACAATGGCAACCGTTGCCAAACAACCAGGAACAAGCTGTTTAATGTGCTAAGTTGTTAGATGCAAGTTAGAGGGGGAACCCCGTAAAGAAAGAACACTTTCTCACATTCATGAGCGAGATTTTGGACAGGAACTACACTGAAGTTGCTCCTGGAGTCTACCACCCTAAGAAACCAGATCAAATCCGAGGAGCATTTGACTCTTCTGCAAAGTTCAAAGGAATTTCACTAAACAGTGTTCTACTTTCTGGTCCTGATCTAGCTAAAAGCTTACTTGGAGTGCTGCTACGATTTCGTAGATAAATGATTGCCGTTACAGCAGATATACAACACGTTTCACTGCTTCATCGTTAAAGAGGATCACAGGAATTATCTACAATTTCTTTGTCACAAGGACAACGACCTAGACAAGGAAATCGTTGAGTACAGAATGACCGTACATATATTTGGCAATAGTCCATCACCGGCCATCGCAAACTTAGGATTATGCAAGATTGTTCAGAGTGCCAAACCGGAGTATGATAAACTTGTCACCAACTTTGTCATGAAAGGTTTATACATTGATGATGGTTTGACACCGTGCCTGACAACAGAAGAGGCCATTAAGATCCTGAAAGACACTCAGAGTGCCTTGAGAAATTATGGAAACCTTCATCTGTGCAAGTTTGCTTCTACTAGTCCCGACATAATGTCAGCATTTCCTGCTTTGAGCTCACCACGAATTTGAAGGATCTGGACTTGGACGCCAACAACAAACCTCTACAGCTTAGATTAAGCTGGGACTTGAACACTGACTATTTCTTGTTTCAGTTGTCTTTTGAGGACAAACCAGCAGAGGAATACTGTCTACAATCAACAGCATATATGATCTACTTGGATTTTTAGCACCTGTAATTATATATGGAAAACTCTTACTCAGGAGGTTAGTATCAGAAACTGTTGATTGGCATCATCCCATCTCTGATGAGTTAGCTCTTGAATGGGAGTCATGGAAGGACACTCTCATATCACTCAAAGCACTAAGGTACACATACGTACCTTACCTCAGTAGAACAATAACTCGAGAACTACACGTTTTCTCCGATGCATTGGAAAAAGCCATCACAGCTGTTGTTTACCTTTGCACTACAGACTCGAATAGGACTCCACAACTTGGATTCGTTCTTAGAAAGGCAAAAGTCGCACCTACTAGTGGGCACACCATTCCACATCTGGAACTGTGTGCAACTGTGCTTGCTATTGACATCGCACAATGTGCCATAGACCAACTCGATATACACATCGATAATGTGAAATACTACACAGACAGCAAAATAGTCTTGGGTTACATCTTCAATGACACAAGAAGGTTCTTCATGTATGTCAATAATAGAGTGGAGTGTATCAGGAAATTCTCAAATCCTAGTCAGTGGGGTTAAGTACCTACAGATCACAATCCAGCAGATTTAGGAACTAGATCTGTACCAGCTAAAGATCTACAAGACAGCATCTGGCTTTGTGGACCACCACAATTTTTAGCCAGTAATTGTGAGAAGTCTTGCAACCAAGGACATCAAATTGTGGATCCGGAAGAAGACCGTGAGATCCGACCCGCAGTCACTGTACTGTAAACTTGCACTGCATCTGAAAGTGGCTTAGAAACCCAAAGATCTGAAAGGTTTTCAGATTGGAAATGACTTGTTAAAGCCATAGCTTTTTTGAAATGGTTCTCACACACTTACAAAAGCAAGAAACTGCTAACGAACGCTTTAACCATTGATGACTGTCTCGACACTGAGCACTTCATCATGAGATCAATTCAATCAACAGCCTTTAGAGAGGAAAAGAACCACATCTTACAGCGGAACGCGATCAGCAAACGAAGTTCCATTGCTAGCCTAAACCCATTCTTGGATGAGCTAGTTTGTACTTACAAGAGAAGAAACCCATCATAATTCCAGGACGTCACCACTTGGCTACACTACTCGTTAGACATTATCATGACAAGATTAAGCATCAAGGTCAACAATTCATAGAGGGAGCTATCAGATCTGCAGGATTGTGGATTACAAGTGCTAAACAACTGATCTCATCTGTCACTCACAGGTGTGAGACCTGCCGTAAACTGTGAGGTAAAACTGAATTCCAGATCATGTCAGATCTTCCAGAAGATCGTCTGGAAGTATCACCGCCATTCACTAACATGGAGTGGATACCTTCGGACCGTGGAACATAGTATCACGTAGGAGTCATGGAGGTCATGCCAATTCCAAGTGTTGGGCTGTTTTCTTTACGTTTATTTGACGAGAGCAGTTCACATAGAACTCGTTGATGAAATGAGCTCATCTGCCATTATCAATGCTGTCAGGAGATTCACTGCCATCAGAGATGATCTATAAATTGGTGCCATCAATGTCGAAGACGGACCAGTACAGAAGTATCTTTTCGACTGCAAAACAGTATGGATCTTCAACCCACCACACTCATCGCACATGGGAGGAGCATGGGAGCATATAGTAATTGGCATCACCAAACGGATATTAGATTCCATGTTAGTTAGCAATACTGAAAAAACATTAATGCACGATGTTTTAAACACCTTTATGGCTGAAGTCTGTTCAATCATCAACTCGAGACCTCTCATACCTGTCTCTTCTGATCTAGAATGTCCACTGATTCTCACACCATCAATGCTGTTAACTCAGAAAACTGACTATGAATTCACTGCTGATTCGTTGGGAGAATTCAATGACAGGGACTTATACAAAGCAGAATAGAATGAGTTGCCGCCTTAGCAGGCATTTTCTGGCCCCGTTGGAGGAATGAATATTTGACTTTGCTCCAAACTCGCAAGAAGTGGAAGGACACCCGTCGGGATATATCAACTGGAGATGTCGTCTTAGTTAAAGACAAAACCTTGGGTAGGAACCGTTGGCCGATAGGAGTCATTGTCAAGGTCTTTGAAGGATCCGACAGACATGTTCAGAAGGCAGAAGTGCAATTCGTCTTGAATGGAAAACCTTCAGTATTAACATGGCTTATTGTGAAGTTGATACTTTTAGTGGAAAATGGTTGTAGTACTTAGATTATGTGTATTTCTCAGCCATGTGTTAATTTGGTAAGATATCCATCAGATGTCAGACGGAGTGTGCTGTATCATATACGGTTTTGGGCTCATGTCGTTTGCCGCCTTGATATGTGATGTTTTGTGTTTGCCCCTTTCATTTTTGTCTTGACGCGATCACATGAAGTGGTCCGAGGGACTCTTACAGTTTTTCATGAAAAGATAATGTTTGTTGTGTGGCATTAAACCCCAATTTGTTAGCCTTGTTGCTTAAGAACTGTCTAGTGTGTAAAAGGTTGAAGCATTCTGTGGCAGACTACACAGTAAGTTGTCTGTGAAAGTTCTTTTGATGTGCTAGCCTATAAAGTTGTATCTCATTTTGCATTGTGATTCAGCATTCCCATGATTTGCAGTTTTGTAATGCTTTGTCAGTTTGAGTAATTGTAATTTTGCCCTTTGTAATTCATTGCATTTGTTTCTCTTTTGTAGTTTTTCACCGTGCAGTACCAGACAATAAAGAATATCAACTTCCTAGCCTGGTCATTTTATCCAGCTGGACAGCCAGTATATTGCCCTTGAAAACATGGGTTTAGACACCAAAATATTTTCATTATGATTCTCCGGTATAACAATATTTGCAAAAATGTTTTGAGATAATGGCAACATAAATATGTACATAAAAAATAATGTACATAAAAAATAATGCCCAAGGTTTTATTTGGACAACCCAACTCAAATACCTTGGAATATCCTTAGGATTGCATATCAAACATGAAACCATGTACTATAGAAATTTCATAGGTTCCCTATGGAAGTCAATGGGGCGGCAAATGGACTATGGCTGGAAAAAGTGTGGGGCTTCCGAAGGGGACTACTTTGAAGGAAATTAAATCTAAATGGTACACATTGTAGTTTATTTTTTATAGCACCAGTCCTGATACTTTATGATCGCACCTCATAATTATTGTCTTTTCCCTTATCTACCTGCTGCAATAAACAAGCAATCATGTGAGGGATGATATACCGATTTCATAAGTACTTCTACCTTACTGTTAGGCCAAAGTACCTTACCAATTAAAGAGCTCTTTGCTTCCACGAGGCCTGCAACTAGAAAAAACTTGCATCTTGAATGGAGCATGGTTGAAAATCTGACATCAGATCTGTGCCATAACAAGTAGTCCTATGCAGCTTCATAAAACTGGAAACCAAACCAGCAGCATTCCAAAAACCAACTTTAAGGATACACTTTTGAGATCATATCAAATCATGCCTTAATAGAATCAGATAGCCTTAATGTTTTGTTTGTACATAACCAGCTTCAATTTCTTGTTTGTAAAGAACCAACTTCAACTTCTTGTTCATACAGAACCAAACTTCTATCTCTGCTTCCTGTTCACGATATAATGCAAAAACAGAAAACAAGCACAATACCATACAGGAGAAAAATAGCCAAAACGTTTTAATTCAATTTACACCGTATACACAAGGCACAGCAAGGATGAACTGTGACTAGAACATAAACATTCCATCCATGTCAACCAAGCTTTATTCTCATTTGTTTTGAATGCTGATCACACCTACTACACAGAGATGTAAGTTAACTTTAACAGAAGGTAAAATTCATTCCAAATAATTATTCATTTCTCATCAAGCCACTCCTAACACAAGCAACACCTGTGTAACAATCATTCCAACTAAATACATTTGGTTTAGACAAAACTCATTTGTCCAAAACCGATTTCTTCTTGCTGTGGATGACATACATAAAGGGATTTTGACGAAGGAAAAATCTATTTCTGGGCAACGACCTGTGAATTGGTTCCTTTGATACTATTTCTGAGGAATAAATATTGCTATTCATCCTAGAGAAAAAAGAAACAATATAATGCCAAGATAAATGGCTCGCTCACTTCTTATAGAAGTGTCGGTATAGTAAGGAGCGAGTGGAATCACTACCAGAGGTCCCTTGCCATTTAGCTTCTTCCTTCGACAAAACCCCGAACTACGGAGGAGCCGTGCTACAGCTCCCGGTCTACTACTACCGTGAGCGCCTCCGACGCCTGAGACGTCATTCCTGAAGATAGCCTCCAAGCTTGGGGTAAGCTGGGTGAGGATAATCTAACTACAGGGTGGGGTTTCACAGGGCGACACAGGTCGTTGCCCAGAAATAGATTTTTTCCTTCGTCAAAATCCCTCCCTTTTCTGGGCTTGACCTGTGTCGGCCTGTGAAATAGTACCAGAGAATGCTAAACACCAAGCTTGAGGAACAGTACAGATAAATTAAGAAGGTAAAGTTAAACACTTGTAAGGTTAATAGTATAATAATCAACTAAAATTACAGTCTTACCCTAAGGGAAGTATAAGCCCTAAAACACGGGTTATTAGTACTTAAAATTAGTTAGCCTAACAACAAACAATAACAAAACAGGTTAGGCAAAGACAGGATATAAGTTGATATATACAAAAGAATGGAACTGAATCCAATTAGAATGATGAACAAAAGCAAACTCAAGGTAACCCAATACATGGAGGCGACTAAACTAAGTAAGGGTGCAATGGGGCAGGTAGAAGGGAAGGCTACAAGAAGTTATAGTAAAAATTAAGAATCAGGAAAAACTGTGTTTCCAGCTGTCACTGCTGGAAATTTGAGGGCATCTAAGGGTTTTAGGTAGTGCCGTTTGAAAACTGTCGGAGATTTCCAGCCTGTATACTTCTTAAGATCGTCAAAATTCATGTGTTGGAAATAATTAATAGATGTGGCCACCGCCCTAACATCGTGGGCCCGAGGAAAGGACTCTGGATTGGCCTGTTTAATGAAGTATAAAATTTGTTGCCTGATCCCTTTTAGGGATAATGTACCACCTTCCATTCCCTAAATGAAACAATGGGCCTGAAGATTTCAGAGTTGTTCTGCTTAGGTAGGCTCTTAATGAGTTGACAGGACAAAGGGAAATGTCTTGAGGTAGTGGTAGGATTTTCCACGAGGACCATCTGTCCTGTGGGTCTTCATTTTTGGCTAGAAAATGGCGATCTGGGGATAAGAGGACTTCCCCTGAGGGGAGGAACTCAATGTGGCCTGGTTCTCTTGATAAAGCTGACAGTTCTGATATTCTAGCTCCGGAGGCTAAACTTAATAAGAATAGGGTTTTCCTCAGGAGGGATATATAATTGCAAGAGTCATTGTTAATGTCCGAGGCCAGTTTGAGGACATCATTTAGGAACCAAGAGACTGATTTAGGTCTCGTTGATGGTCTTAATCTAGCACAAGCTTTTGGTATGGACGTAAAGTACGAATCCGTAAGGTCTATGCTAAAACCAAATTGGAAGATCTTTTTAAGAGCTGATTTGGTCGTAGTGATAGTGCTTGCTGCTAAGCCTTTCTCAAACAATGATCTGAAGAAAGTTATGGCTAGGTTCGTTGTCATGACTTGAGAATTTGACAACTTAAGGAACTCTGCTAGTTTCTTGACAGTTGAATCATATTGCCGGAGAGTAGATTCTCTTTTATCTGATTCCAAGAATGAGATATTCTGGGGATCAAATTTTCTGCATTCCTCATGGCTGCGAATTTCAGAAAATCCATAAAGTTAGGGTTTTCTGAATTCTTGAGGAAGCGGACACAGTCTGAGTTTGCACTAACTGGGTTAGTTTGGGGTTGGGAATCCGTAGAGGTCGGAGTCTCAACTCTAGGAGTAGAGGGAACCAATTGCTCTTGGGCCAGTTGGGAGCTACTAGAGCTACTTGGCCTTTGAATGTCCTGAGTTTGTCTAAAACTTTCATGAGAAGGTTCACCGGAGGGAAGAGGTAAATATTCTTCCATTCGTTCCAATCGAGGATCATTGCATCCGTAGCGTATGCTAGAGGATTGAGGTTGGGTGCCACATAACAAGGGAGTTTGTGGTTTGACTCCGTGGCGAAGAGGTCTACTTGGAGTCCGGGGACTTGTAGACTGATCCAATTGAATGAACTCCTGTCCAGTGTCCACTCCGATTCCAACGGAGCGGAGCGCGATACAGCGTCTGCTACTACGTTCTTGACTCCTGCCAGGTGAGTGGCTGACAGGTGCCATTTGTTTTTGTTTGCCAGAGAAAAGATGGCTATCATGACATGGTTCAAGTGGCTTGACTTGGATCCGCCCCTGTTGATGCAGTGTACTACTACTGCACTGTCCAGAACTAATTTGAAATGTGAGTTCTTGGGCGGACGAAGCCGTTTCAGTGTGAGGAATACTGCCATGGCCTCCAGTACATTGATATGTAGCTGGTTTTTCGTACTGGGAGTATCCTCCCCACCCTGTTAGTGAGGCGTCTGTGTGGATCACTAATGATGGAGGGGGAAACTGTAGAGGAATTGCTTTTGAAAGATTCTTTGTCTCCGTCCAGGGACGGAGACGTTTCCGTAAGATCGCTGGGATAGAGGCTAGTTTGTCCCGTGATCTGCAATTCGCTCTTGAGCGCCATACTCTGTTTATATCTTTGAGTTTGGCTCTGAGCAGAACGTCTGTGACTGATGCAAACTGGAGTGAGCCCAGGATCCTCTCCTGGCACCTCCTGGATGTTTGTTGTCGTTTGAGAAATTGTTTTGTAGCTCTTGCAATTTCTTCCCTTTTCAACGACGGAATTGATAGAGTGTGCGATTGAAAGTCCCACTGAAGGCCTAACCACTGGAATCGAGATTCCGGTGTTAGTCTGGACTTGGTTTTGTTTATTTGAAAACCTAAATGTTCTAGGAATTTGATCACTCTGACCGTTGCTTCTTAGCATTCTTTGGGGTTCTTTGCCCAAATAAGCCAATCGTCCAGATAAGCCACTAACATTATTCCCTGTTTCCTTAGCTCTTGCACTACTGCTTCCGCCAATTTGGTGAAGATCCTGGGGGCTATGTTGAGCCCGAATGGCATTACCTTGAAGGAGTAGGATCTGTTGCCTAGTTTGAAGCCTAGGAATGGACGGAAGTGTCTGGCTATGGGAACATGATAATAGGCATCTGTAAGATCTATAGAGGTTGTGACAGCCCAACGGGGAAGTAAGGTCCGTACCTGCGAAACGGTCAGCATCCTGAACTTGTCACAATGAATGAATAAGTTCAGATGGGACAAGTCTAAGATGATTCTTCGGTTTACAGAGTCTTTCTTTGGCACGCTGAACAAGCGTCCTTGAAATTTTAAAAAAAAAAAAAAAATTGTTGACTCTTGAGACTACTCCTTTGAGAAGGAGGTCTTCGGTATACTCTACCAATTCCGTTGTTGGTGCTCGATAGAATCTGTTGGTTGGAGGAGGGGCCTCTAGCCAACTCCAACCTAGTCCTTTTGTTACTATACTTTGAACCCAAGGGCTGAACCCCCACCGCTGGCGGAAGAGGTACAGCCTCCCTCCTACCTTGGGACTCTCACTGCTGGTTTGCCGAGGGGCGGCCACCTCTTGCTCCTCGGAAACCTCTTCCTCTGTTAGCAGCCCTGCCGGATCCTCTGAATCGAGAGGCACCTCTTGCTCTGCTGCCTCTCGCAAACCTATTGAAAGCCTGAAAGTTCTGGCTTTCATAGTTGGAATTGTAGGCTGGCGAGACAGCAAAGGAAGTAGAGGGTTGAGATTGCTGGGACTGAGGGGTCAGAACAAGGTATTGTTGTTGACCCCCTTCCGACATGGAAGGTTGCCCTAATGTGGTGCTGGGACTGCGCCTGAACCAACGTTTGCTGAGAAGGCTGGAAGGGAGAGAACTTCCTTGGTTTCTTCTTGTTCCTTGGGTTAGGACCAGAAGATTCCTGCCTCCGCTTTGCTACCAGTCCCCACCTGACTTTGAGGCACTGGTTAACCTTAGAAGCCTCATGAAGGACTTCTGCTACTACTGGTGCTGGAAAGAGGTCCGTTCCCCAAATTGAGGAAGCAATCAGTTTATTAGGTTCATGGCGGATAGTAGCTTCCGCCAAAACATGCTTCCTACAATTTCTCCTGGCTATGAGGAAGTCGTAAAGGTCACACTGCATGGTGTGCAGCAGACCTTTAGCTAAAACTTTAAATAACGGCTCTTGTTGGTATACAAGAGCCGTCATCTCCGCCATAGTCATGGAGGAAAGGGATCTCGCGAGCCTAGTCCGGGCGTCGTACTCCATCTGGATGAGGGAGTCCGACAACCTGGGGAGTCTCTCACTAAAGAGAGAGGTGGCACAGTCCGCCTTTAGTTTTCCTACTGAGAAAGTAGGAACTGCCCCCTCGAAGTACGTCTCGGAGCCTGGGACTAAGAGAGAGGTGGGTTCCGTCTCTCGTAGTTGAAGCAGGGGCTCGTCTTTCAGGGCGGCCTGAAAGGTTGCTTCCACTACCTTAAGGGTCAGTGGTAGCGGAGTCCCTTCCACCGCAGTAAAAATGGTGAAAGGACTCCTAAAGGCTGTGATGCGGGTGTTTTCACACCCCCATTCCTCCAGACTTCTCATTAGAGTCTGCTGTGCCTGTTCCCTCGGAAGGATCACTGTTTCCTTGGGAACCTTGTCCTCTCTCATCATCGCTGCTTCCGTTAGTCGGACGTAGCCAATGAATGGTGGTTGAAGGTCTCTGGGGTGGAACTCGAAGTCCTCACGCCTTCGAGTTCCTATGCCTTCGATTGTCAACATTCCGTTGACAAACGGGGCATATGAAGCGATCCTCCAAGGGTTGGCCGCCTTGAATTCCGGCAGTTGGCTGGAATCTGGCATTGGAAGAGGAGAAGGTGGCACAGATAGAGGGGAACCTGCCGCGATCGAGGTTTGAATCCCGGCGATGGCATTCTCCTGAGCGGCCAGCCGTTCCGCCAGCGATTGGATCGACTGGCCGGAAGACGTAACAGAACTGGAGAGCAGGGAGAGCACCGAGCCGACCTTGTTGTCAACCAAGGCCCCTACAATCACTCCCACCTGCTCCAGAATATTAGCCGAAAAGGATTCGGGATCAAAAAGAGGGACTTGAGCCCGATCCTTACGTGATCTATGTTTGGGGGACCTCGACACAGAGGAAGAGGCCTCCCTTGACCTAACTGATCCGGGGTGGTGAGCCGGAGTTACAGTGTCTGTCAGGATGACCGATTTCTTGGGGAGAGACTTTTTAAGTTTCTCCTCAGTCATCTTAGCCTTGGGGATCACTGAAGTAGCCTTAGGACGGACAGACCGCTGCTCTTCAGTGAAACCCCGGAAAGAAGTGGAAGTAGAAGGATCAGTAGAAGGTGATGCAGAAAGGGAATTCTGGAAAGGAACCTGAGAACCCACAGAAGCTGCCCCTACTACACCCTTACCTGTACCCATGGAGTCAATAGCCATGGGTTCGACGTCGAGGTTCATTGCCGCAACGTCTTTTGCAACGTCCTCTGGGATATCCCCCTCCTGAAGGGAGATCATGACTTGAAGGTCGGCCAGCAAAGGGGTGGCCGCTATCGGGTCCACCACTGATCCTTTCTTGGCTCCTGGGAATACTAGGTCCGCCATATCCTGGGTAAGAATGTAGGGGCGGCCCTTCGAATTCCGGCCAAAACCCCCTACCCAAGCTTTGAGAGTCGACAAAGCTTTCTTCTTTTCTTCATCAGAACCCTGTAAAAAAGGGTCTAGAGTTAGGGAGAGGATAGGGGAGGAATGTCTGTTGTGTTGAGATTATATGAATGTGTCTCATATGTGAGAGGTATAATATAATAACAAGTATTCCAGGTGATGAATGAATGAAAAAAGTGCTAAGAAACTTACTACTAGTGAGGCATCTCCTACTAGCAAGTAGCAGGTTTGGCAAGCTTCATGATGCCAAACGATAAAATCCTCCACTTTCACTGCACATCCTGCATGAGAACGGCATACTATATGGCCGCACGGGTCTTGGAGGATGGCATTGCACCCAATCTCCTGGCACAACATCTGTAAGTCAAAGGATACATGAGTACCAGACAACCTCCGGTGGTATAATATGCAAAATATCCGTGGGTGCAGGAGTAGGACCGACGGATAGAGATCTACGTATGAATATTACGTAGAAAAGTTACGAGGGGGGAAGAAAGTCTCCGCCTCCGCCTAAGCTCACTTGTATATGATTAAAAAGAGACTCCGTAGGGCCCGGAGTTTAATTAATATTGGAAGTTGAGCAATGTCAAACTTCTAACGAAGCAAGGGATAGTACAAGAGGCGGAAATAAAAAACCCCCCGGAGTAACGCAAAAGATTCTAAACATTAAATAAAACAAAATAAAAACCCATTATATCAGTAAGTGCTCGTGTGAACTATCCTAAGTGGATAGGAAACCCAGTGGTTCCCTCCCCCCTCTCTATGTTCGGTAGCGGCGATAGACACCTGCCGGACTGAACTGAGGGGGAAAGGGTAGGGAAGAACGTGGGGTCAGGGGAGCCCTCCCCCTGAGCGGCCAGTTAAGGACGGAGAAGAAGGGGGGAGGAGGTCCCGAGCCCCCGAGGCACATGACGAGTGAGAATACCAGTAGGGGAGGGGAGATCCCCACCAGTCCCGTGAGTCACCCCCTCTCATGCAGACTCGGACGCTAGCTGTGAGAAACGAGTCATCACCCATCGACGTGGATGGCAATGTATAGAGGGGGGGGAATGGGGGGACGGGAGGGGGACCCCGTAACCGGGTGGCTCACCGCGATCAACCGGTGGTCTTCCCAGCCAGGTGAAAGACACGAGGTGGGGAAGAACCGTCGGAACAACATCAAAATCACTGATATATATAGGATTACTTATAATAATAAATCAAATAAAATTAAAGCGATATCTTAAAGCTAGGCTAACACGGGGAACACGAAGCTAAGCAAACAGAAAATTAAGCTAATCGCCGATCCGAAGAAAGGGGTATGTTAGCTTAATCTAACCTCTAGTTCAAGAAAACGGGGGGCAGGCTAATCACCAATCGACAATTGGGGTATGAAAGCCTAACTTAACGGTAAAATAAATGATAACAGGGAAGCTAATCGCCATACCGAAGCATGGTGTATGTTAGCCAACCTAGTACCTATAATATTATTAATGGTAATCAGGAACTAGAGAAGGAAAGAGAGAACATCAGAATAATTAAGATGATATGACTCTCAAAATCGTGACTGATAAAACTCCTAACAATGTAAGGCGTAGCTAGACTAAGGTCCGAAACGTGCGGTCGGAGCGTGCCCCGTGGAGGCCTAACTAAAAAACTAACTGCATAAAAGATATAGAGACTATGTATAAGTAACCATATCTAAAGTACTGAGAAAAAAAAGGGGGGAAATCCCTAACGGTATGGAAGACCGAAAGAGAGAACCCGTACCGCCAAGCGGTCGAGGGGCATACCGGCCGATAAGGCTCCGAATATGTATAAAACATGAAGATCATCATAAAATGAGATCAGTAACCCCAAACAGTACTTAACTTAAAAGCAGAAGCTGAAGACATCTTGAAAATAAAGGATAATCCAAAAGATAATCCAAAATCGAGCGAAACACAGCACAGAAAAATTCTAACGTCTGGTTGTAACGCGTGCTATCGAAAGGAATGACGTCTCAGGCGTCGGAGGCGCTCACGGTAGTAGTAGACCGGGAGCTGTAGCACGGCTCCTCCGTAGTTCGGGGTTTTGTCGAAGGAAGAAGCTAAATGGCAAGGGACCTCTGGTGGTGATTCCACTCGCTCCTTACTATACCGACACTTCTTGGCATTATATTGTTTCTTTTTTCTCTAGGATGAATAGCAATATTTATTCCTCAGAAATAGTATCAAAGGAACCATTTCACAGGCCGACACAGGTCAAGCCCAGAAATGCAAAACTGTTACAGCTGATTCACAATGTGAGATAAAAGGACACAGCATAAAGAATTGTTATAAGAACATAAACATTCCAATGCCACCTGGTGGGAAACAGGTGAGTACAGAAAGTCCAACTGGGTCAGTCAAGCATTATTCTTGTTTATTTTGAATGCTGATTGCACCTAACAGCATGAAGATATAAGATAACTTTAACAGTACGTAAGATTCATCCCAATGATTACAATACTGCTTACAGAATTAGACTAATACATAATGCAGGAAGAGCATACCTTGCAAGTTTCACAAATCTACTCTTCATTTTAAAAAATTAGCACCCAAAAGCAAATATTCACAATTTGTCCATAAAGTCTTATGTCATAGAAGTATAATTAAAGATACTGCAACAAAACTGAGCATCAACACTTACATATATCAGAGCATTGACTACATAAAAATCAATGTCAGCAACAGATTGGACTTCTCTGCATCTAAGTTTGCTACGAAGAGATGGAGAAGCAACAATGATCCTAAAACGTTCCTCAAACTCCTCTATTGTATCAGGCAAATCTGGACACTGTCTGGACTCACTAGACCCAAACTTAATCACTAATCTTTGCATCAATGACTGGAACATGTTGGCATATATGTTTTCAATATTCTTTTTGTTTCTTGGTAGCCGAGGACCCTGAAAAATAAAAAAGTACCTAACATTTGTAAATGCAAAATTAAATAACTATTTGAAATCACAGTTGTTTTTCTGATATGACTGCTTTTCCAGCTAAACATAAAGAAAACAAATGTTTCATTAAATAAAAAGAAAAATGTTTTAAACTCAGAAAAACAAATGTATTTTTCTGTGCAAGCTATATTTAATGGTCAATGCAATGTAAAAGGTACTTTACATTTTTTGGATGGTCATGCTTTATGGCATATACTACTATATCCATTATCAAAATCATCTTAATTTTTTCACTATATGTACATTCTTGCACACAAATATTTGTCGTCCGCTATAAGACTGCACATAGGCACCACAAGAAAGCACAATGTTAAAATAAAATATTAAATAAACAAGGGTATTAACAAGTCCTACTACAAAGCAAATGTATTTCTGCAGATATACTAGAAATGGAAGCAAAATCCACCAATTCATATGACTCAGCAGATATTTCAAAAGCTGAAAAACTATTAACATCTCAAGTCTCCAGCTTTTTCCAAAAAAATTGTCCCACCAGGACCTAGAGTAGGCTTGGCACTTTTAGATTAGGTCGATGAAGGAAATGCAAACATTTTGAGTTATTTTAGTTACTACTACAAATAAAATGTGGCTTGTTTCAATAAAAGTGATTATATAATTCCAGTAACTTACTTTCAACACATTAATATGTAGAGGCAGCCCCCAGTTATCAGCAGGGGTTCCATTTCCAGCAGCGTGACGATAACCAAGAATCACTGATAACCAAAAACAGCAATATTAGCAACGATACCCAGTTATCGGCACCGATAACTGAGGTTAAGCGCTGCTGATAAAGAAGGATTGGTGCACATTAGCACCAAAAATTCATTTATCGTCGTTGTTGGACAAATGCCATAAAACTGGATCGCTAATACTGAGACTGCTGATAACCGGGGATGGCTTGTATTAGTTCTTTATTAACGTGAATGGAATTTTAATAATAAATCTTAACTCAAAATATTGAAATATATCATATTATAAACTGAAATTTCAACATTCTCTAGCAGGATTTTAATACAAAATTTAAAATTTTACAAAAAACTAAACACAAAAATTTACAGATATCTAACATGTATGACATATGTAGTAATAACAAAACTACTGTATCTGAATACACATTATAAGGCTTTAAACTATCTAGGCACAACTGGACATCAAATTACAATTTATATATATGTATGATATATATAATATATATATATATATATATATATATATATATATATATATATATATATATATATATATATATATAAATAGATATTATATATTATATATATATATAATATATATATATATATATATATATATATATATATATATATATATATATGATATATATATATATATATATATATATATATATATATATTTTCTGGCTCAGCTCGTGTCAGCCTGTGAAATATCCTTAAGTTCATTATTTCTAGGTAAATAATCCTAATATTACCAGAGAAAAAATAAAATCAAGAAAAATGTCAGTCAAACTGACTCGCTCACTCTATAAAAGAAGTGTCGGTATGGTAACAGGGGCGTGTGAGATCACTACCACGAGCCATTTACCATTTAGACCTTCCATCACAAAATCCCCCACCTGAGAGAGCTGATACCAAAGAGTGATGCGTCCGCTACTACTACTACTACTGACGCCAAGCGGAGAGCAGCGCCTCTAGTGACCATCCTTTATAATTAGCTCAACTACGCCAGTTGTGATTTTCGTCCCTTGTGTTGTTTTCGCTTTTCTGGATTTATTTCTCTACGATGGAACGTGCTGCTATCGCTTCGGCTAAGTTAAGTGCCCGATAAGTCTAATTTTCGTATTTTGGTCTTCCAGGGACCAGTATTTTCCGTTTTTTAGGTCATATACGGTCACATGGTTGACTCGTGGCGGCCATGAGCCGCCTCGTGTTGTTAAGATTTCCCAGTCTCCCATACTGGGACATCTTATCCTTATGGGCTCTTATTTTACGTTCATCTTCTTGTTACATTGTATTTTAGAATTAGGGTACACAGCCCATACCTTATTACCTATTATCTCTTAGTTTGGTATTTAGGGCTATACTGTTTTTCTCCCGCCCAGCATCCCAGCTCTTGCTCTTCATCGGCTACTGCTGGCTCCGAGTAGTCGACTGTTCTTCGGATCAGTTCGCCTCCTCCTGGGCTTCTTTCTCTCCTACTCAAGTGTCCCTTCTATTCTTTTACGATGTATTTATATTTATTATTTATCAGTGCTATTTAGTGTGTTAGGCTAGCTCGGGCGCCTTGTACCTTGTGTTGGTACAGTTGGGTTCACGTGGCCCCTCTTGTGGTTGTGTTGCTACCGCGTCCTGGTCCACCACCGATCACGTGTCCCATTAGGCGCCTTACCCTCTCCCTTCCCTCCCTTCCACGTGGTAGGGAGGGGTCTGGTCGGGCCTCCTCGGTTGTTATGACAACCACTGTAGCCTTCCTCCCTCTCCCTCTGAGGGGGCCGGAGTAGTCCCATACCAGCTGGGGGCCTGGGTGACCACTTTTGTCTCGGGGACCGGGGTACCCGATGAGTGGGAGTTTGGGGGGTTGGCCACCCCTCTCTCTCTCGCCCGCCGCGACCACCCCGGTGTTCCCGTCTGCTCTCCCTCTACCATATCCTGCCCCTACCATGACGGACAGAGCCCCTGCTCACTAGCCGGGGGCCCCTTCGGTTATTGGTTGTTTCTGGCTCCGCCAGCGGGCGGGGTAGGAATTTGCCAGTGGTCTATATAGCTTGCCTAGTATATCTCCTTTCCGCTACCGGAGGAGAGCTTGCTCACTTACCCGGGCCCTCCTCTAGTAGTTGGAAGAAAAGCATGTCTTATTCTATAAGTATACATGCCCTTACTGATGTTTTTATTTATACATATATATTTATCATCTTCACTGTGTTATTTTTCTGTCTACCTCCGTCGTTCTCCGTCGTGGTTCCGTGGGCTCCTCACCACTCCTGGTTGGTCTTCTTCCCCGTCCCCGGCGTACGCTGCGGACTCCAACCAAACCGCCTTACTAACCACACGTATTGCGGCGGAGGACTAGTTTTACTCTAACTTACATACTCCGGCATGCAACGGAGTCTATGTTAGGCTGTAAGTGTGTAATCTCGATACTCATGTATCCCTCCACTTACAGGCTACTAACTGCCAGGAACCAGGCTGCAATGCAGTACTCTACGACCCCTGTGCCCACGAAGAGTGCAGGACCCACGCCCCGTGCGCCACTACCCACGGCGAGCTGATTGTCTGGCACCATGAGGCATGCCACTATCTGCTATGACCTCGTGAGTCAGCTTTTGGGTGGGGTAAGTAGATTCCTGGACAACTTTCTTGTAATCAATTGTGTATCTTTAGTTTTAAGACTTACTTTAAGCTGTAACTCCGCCATCAGAGGCTTCTAATCGCCTTCTCTTTCAGGCTGCCGCCGTGAAGGAAGTCGCCTTGGCAACCTTGAAAGCTTGGGTAGGCGGCTTCGGTAAGAACGCCGCCAAGGGACAGCCTTATATTCTGGATAGGAAGTTGGCTATCCAGATCTTCCCCGGAGGAAAGGCGACGGGATATGTCGACCCTGCCTCGGCAGCCCCACTCATAGCCTCAATTCAGCAGGAGGTGCAGCAGGCGTTTGGGTCCGTCTCGACGCAGGAAACGGTGCCGGACGTTGCGAACCTGGACCTAAATATTGAGCCAATGGCGGTAAGTGCCGAGGACTTGTTGGTCGAGGTAGGTGTTTCGGGCGCTCAAGGGTTACCTTTGAGTGCTCCTGGATCTTCTTCTCCTGTCCCTTCTTCTTCATCTTTCCAAGGCTTCACGGGATCTGAGATCCCTTCGCCTTCACCCGCTCTTTCTGTACCCCCGAAAGTGAAGGGACAAAGAGAGCAGAAGACCCTTCATAAGACTACTTCCAAAAAGTCGTCGTCTTCTTCGGCACGGAAGTCTTCGACATCCTACGCCGATGCGGTGAAGGCCAAGCCTAGCTCTTCCCACTCTAAGGGTTCAAGAAGCAAGGCTTCTAAGGAGAAGGCCTGAGCTCCGGCCGAGCCAGTTCCTTCTCCGGCATCCACTGGATCCGCTCCGGTGACTCCTGTTGGGGTGGCAGCATCTAGTGCTTTTGATCCCACCACCTTCTCAGCAGGAGTATTGCAGCAAGTGGGAGAGATGGTCGGCTCTCTCGGTACGAGATTTGAGCAAATGTTTGCTCAACTCTCCAGTACAATCAATCAGTGCCTGGAGGATTGGGACTGCATGAATACCAAACTCCAGGCCTTCAAGAGCCCTTTCACTATCTTTGCCACAGAGGAGGAGGCTTCTCTCCCATTTGCGACAAAGATGGTGGAAACGACTCTTCAAGCCGTTCTTAAGGACGAACCCGTTCCGCAGTTAAGGGAGGCGGAACCAACATCCCCGCTCTTCCCTGCGTTCGGCGAACTGTGGGAGAACTTACCAGCTACTTTCACAGTGGGGAAGCTGAAGCCAGACTGTGCTATGGACCAGTTCGGTGAGAAGCTCCCTAGACTGCCTGATAGCCTTATTCAGGCAGAATTTGATGCCCATACTAGATTTGGGAGGTCACTTAACTCCCTGATCATCACAGAGATGGCTGCCCTCTCGTATGCCACCGAACCACTCTTCAAGATCCTGGCGAAGTCTCAGCTTCAGTCAGTGCAAGCTGATGCTTTCGACTTTTTCACGGCCAGACGGAATTGTCGAAAGCATGTGTTGCAAGAAGCCACTATTAGGCACGAACCTAATAGGTTTCTTGCTTCCAGCATGTGGGGTGCGGACCTCTTCCCAGAAGCTTCTGTGAATGAGGTACATCACGAGGCTGAAAGGCTTAACCAGAGCCTTAGAGCCAGATGGGGTATCTCATCCAAAAGGAAGCAAGAGAACCCGCCCGCTTCTGGTAAGAAGTTGAAGAAGACTAGTAGAAGGTTCCAGCCATACCAGAAGCAGCAGCAGCAGCAACACTTCGTCCAGGCTGTCCCAGTTACTCAACAGGGGCAGCCCTCGACTTCAAAGCAGAGTCAACCCATCCTCCTGTTATCTCCTCAAAGTCAGCCCTCAACCTCATACACCATCTCGCCGGCTTTCAACTCTATGTATGAGAGCCAAGCATTCCCAACCTTTAACAGGTTCTCTAGGGGAAGCAGGGCGAGAGGTCACTTTCGTCAGCGAGGTTCAGGAAGAGCTGCAAGAGGCAAGCACTTCAGAGGAGGGCGCGGAGGTCAACCCGCTCAGCAGCAGTGAGGCTCCCAAGGTAGGAGGGAGGCTGTTCCTCTTCCGTCACAGGTGGGGGTTCAGCAAATGGGCACAGAGCATTGTGTCCAAAGGATTGGGTTGGAGTTGGATCAAAGATCCCCCACCAAACAAATCATTCTATCAGGTACCATCAAAGGAGTTGACAGATTATGCGGAGGAACTCCTTCAGAAAGGAGCTATTGCGAGAGTCAAGCATCTAAAATTTCAAGGGCGCTTGTTCAGCGTGCCAAAGAAAGGCTCAACAAAAAGAAGGGTAATCTTAGACTTGTCAAAGCTAAACTCTTTCATTCGTTGCGACAAGTTCAAAATGCTCACCATCTCGCAGGTGCGGACCTTACTTCCCCATGGGGCCGTCACCACCTCTATCGATCTTACAGACGCATACTATCATATCCCTATAGCGAGGCACTTCCATCCATTCCTAGGCTTCAAACTAGGAAATCAGACATTCTCTTTCAAAGTGATGCCCTTCGGACTGAATGTAGCCCCCAGGGTATTCACGAAAATAGCGGTAGTAGTAGTCCAACCATTGAGATCGCAAGGGATAATGGTAGTAGCGTACCTCGACGATTGGTTGATCTGGGCACCAACTGTCGATGAATGTCTCTTAGCCACGAAGAAGGTAGTTCAATTCCTGGAACATCTGGGGTTCCAGATAAACAAAACGAAATCCAGATTCACTCCGGAGACTCGTTTTCAGTGGCTAGGCACCCAATGGGATTTATCTTCCCACAATCTGTCAATTCTGGTGGTCAAAAGGAAAGAAATAGCCAAGTCAGTGAGGCAATTTCTCAAAAACAAACAAGCTTCAAGGAGAAACCAGGAAAGAATCCTAGGTTCCCTTCAGTTTGCCTCAGTGACGGATATCCTTTTGAAAGCAAGACTGAAAGATATAAATCGAGTTTGGCGTTCAAGAGCAAACGCCAAATCTCGAGACAAGTTGTCAGTGATTCCACAAATCCTTCGCAACCAGCTCCGTCCATGGACAAAAGTGAAGAATCTTGCCAAGTTAGTTCCCCTTCAATATCCTCCTCCGGCGTTAACGATTCACACGGACGCCTCCCTGTCCGGTTGGGGAGGATACTCTCAATTCAGGCAAGTTCAGGGGACTTGGTCCGCCCAGTTCCGCCAGCTCCACATAAATGTGCTGGAAGCAATGGCGGTGTTTCTTACCTTAAAGAGACTCCTCCCCCCAAAGAAGTCTCACCTAAGATTAGTTTTGGACAGTGCAGTAGTAGTACACTGCATCAACAGAGGAGGGTCCAAATCCAAACACGTGAATCATGTCATGATAGCCATCTTTGCTCTAGCAAACAAGCACAAATGGCATCTTTCTGCCACCCACTTGGCAGGGGTAAGAAACGTTATAGCGGACGCATTGTCCCGGTCAGTCCCTCTGGAATCAGAATGGTCTCAAGACGACAGGTCGTTCCAGTGGATATGCCAGAGAGTACCAGGTCTCCAAGTAGATTTATTCGCCTCACAGACGAACCACAATCTCCCTTGCTATGTGGCCCCCAACCTGGACCCTCTGGCTTATGCCACAGACGCCCTGTCGATAGACTGGAATCAATGGAAGAGAATCTATGTATTTCCTCCAGTGAATCTTCTTTTGAAAGTTCTGAGCAAACTGAGGACTTTCAAAGGTCTAGTAGCCCTGATTGCTCCAGACTGGCCAAAGAGCAACTGGTATCCTCTGCTTCTGGAGTTGGGTCTCCGGCCTCAACGGATTCCCAACCCCAAGCTGTCGCAACCAGTACAAATGAGGACTGTGTTTGCTTCCTCAGGAATTCTTCAGACCCTAACTTTATGGACTTCATGAAATTTGCGGCTAAAAAAGATGCTAACATTGACCCCCAAAACATCCTTTTTCTGGAATCAGATAAAAGGGAATCAACTATTAGACAATATGACTCGGCTGTCAAAAAGTTAGCATCCTTCCTGAAGGAAATGGACACTACAACCATGACAGTTAATTTAGCTATATCCTTTTTCAGATCCTTGTTTGAAAAAGGCTTAGCAGCTAGCACCATTACTACTAATAAATCGGCTTTAAAGAAAATCTTTCAGTTGGGTTTCCAAATAGACTTAACAGAATCTTACTTTACGTCTATACCCAAAGCCTGTGCTAGACTTAGACCTTCTCAAAGGCCTACTTCAGTTTCATGGTTCTTAAATGACGTCCTCAAACTAGCCTCAGATACTGACAACTCGTCTTGCACATTTATAATGCTACTTAGAAAGACGTTATTTTTATCAAGTCTGGCCTCAGGGGCCAGAATTTCAGAACTGTCGGCTCTATCCAGGGATTCGGGTCATGTAGATTTTCTCCCCTCAGGAGAAGGTCTACTTTCTCCGGATCACAGCTTTTTAGCTAAAAATGAGGATCCTCTTGCAAGGTGGGCCCCTTGGAAAGTCATCCCACTTCCGCAAGATCCTTCCCTTTGCCCAGTATTAACTTTAAGAGCCTTTCTATCTCGGTACATCCTCTAGATCCTCAGGTCCTCTTTTTATGAGAGAAAAAGGTGGCACCTTATCAGTTAAAGGAATTAGACAACAGATCCTTTACTTCATTACACAAGCCAACCCTGAATCATTTCCAAGAGCACATGATATCAAGGCAGTAGCTACTTCAATTAATTATTTCCAACATATGAATTTTGAGGATCTTAAGAAGTATACTGGATAGAAATCACCGACAGTCTTCAAACGTCATTACCTGAAGTCCTTGGAATCATTAAAATTTTCAGCAGTAGCAGCGGGAAACATAGGTTCCCCTGACTCTGCACAGTAGTTGTAGTATAAGATCCAGGCCTCCTTTCTACCTACCTTGTCCAACATGCCTCACCCTACTGCTATGCTCTTCGTGGTACTCTAGCCTTAGCCGCTAGGATTCAATTGGTGGACTGCCCCTTATTTTTTTGCTAGGGGCACTCACACATTATGCATATAAATGTGCTTCAGTGTCTCTACCCTTATTTTTATGCTAGGGTAGAACACAATGTGTTTGTATATTTTGTAAATACCAATTAATCTTAGTGAATCTTTATATATAATTGTTTGGTTACCATTATACTATTCTGTACTTACCATTATTTAATTTAAGCTAATTTTAAGTACCTTATGTTAATATAGTGTAATTGGTTCTTTGATTCACTTATATTATATATTAATCTTTTTACAGTTTTTGTTTCATTTTGACCCTTCATTACCATCTTGTCTGTTTCTCTGGTACTATTTCACAGGCCGACACGAGCTGAGCCCAGAAAAGGGATTTTGACGAAGGAAAAATCTATTTCTGGGTGATTGGCTCGTGTCGCCCTATGAAACCCACCCTGTTTTTTCCTTGCCCACCCTGCAGGACAAGATGATCATTTTATAAAGGATGGTCACTAGAGGCGCTGCTCTCCGCTTGGCGTCAGTAGTAGTAGTAGTAGCGGACGCATCACTCTTTGGTATCAGCTCTCTCAGGTGGGGGATTTTGTGATGGAAGGTCTAAATGGTAAATGGCTCGTGGTAGTGATCTCACTCGCCCCTGTTACCATACCGACACTTCTTTTATAGAGTGAGCGAGTCAGTTTGACTGACATTTTTCTTGAGTTTTATTTTTTTCTCTGGTAATATTAGGATTATTTACCTAGGAAATAATGAACTTAAGGATATTTCACAGGGCGACACGAGCCAATCACCCAGAATAGATTTTTCCTTCGTCAAAAATCCCTTATATATATATATATAGTATATATATGATATATATATATATATATATATATATATAATATATATATATATATATATATAATATATCTATATATATGTATATATATATATATATATATATATATATATATATATATATATATATATATATATATATATATATATAATATATAGATATATATATATATATATAGTATATATATATATATATATAATATATATATACTATATATATATATATATATATATATATTATATATATATATATATATATATAGTATATATATATATCTATATATATATATATATATATATATATATATAGATCTACTATATATATATATATATAATATATATATATACATATATATATGAATATATATATATTATATAATATATATATATATATATATATATATATAATACCCCAAAATATATATCTATATATTATATATATACATGATTGGAATGTGAAGATATCTAGATAATATAGATATATAATAGAGATAGATATATATGTATATATTATATAGAGTCATATATATATTATATATATATAATATATCTATATCTATACTAGAATATATAACTATATATATATATATAGATGATAATATAGATAGGATATATATAATATATATAATATATATATTATACACATATATATATATACTATATATGTATATATATACAGGCGGTCCCGGGTTACGACGGGGTTCCGTTCTTAAGACGCGTTGTAACCCGAAAATCGTCGTAAGCCGGAACGACGTTCTTGAAAACATGTCCACAGGGAAAATTTCACTACTAATTTGCAATTTTTCTTAGGGCCGTATCTCTAAAATTATCACTAATTTACTTTTTTTCATGTGCAACACTGTGTATTCACAAATTACTGTATATTTTCATTAAAATACAAGAGAGAGAGAGAGAGAGAGATGATGAGGAGAGAGAGAGAGACAGAGAAAGAGAGAGAGAGAGAGAAAGAGAAATAACTCCTTAGGTTTCAATAGATTGAAATGAACGTCTGTAGGCAACTTTTTCCCCCTCTCATAAATACATATATTTCTCCAGAGAAGAGAGAAAGAGAGGACTGTGCAATTATGTTTGTCTGTCTATCAATTCTTTTGCTGAGAGCAAGAGAGATAAAAGGAAGAAATAGAAACACCAAATGTATGACAAGTATCTTGTGGAGAGAGAGAGAGAGAGAGAGAGAGAGAGAGATTGTCCTTACAGTATTTAAAAGAGAGAAATGGAATGATTATTGTATTTAAAATACTCAGATATGAATTTTGTTCTTATAGTATTATTATTGGAAAATATTAATGATAAACTTATTACATACACGTCCATGAAAATGATCTCATCTCAGTAAGAGAGAGAGAGAGAGAGAGAGAGAGAGAGATTACTTAAAACCATTAAATTCGATGACCATTGTATGGGATTGTTAAGCTTGAGTTCACTCGAGTTGAGGTGGGGAAATTGATACAGAAAAAGACAAAGGGAAGAATTTTCTTTTGAAATTAGTTATCGTATTATTACTACTTCTATTATTGAATACAATAGCTGTTTCAACGGCATTTAATTTATAGAGAATCATCTCAATTCTTCTTATTATCTTTTTCTCGTCAGCATGTAGCTGGTGTATTAAGTTTCCTAAGGACATGTAAAGATTTTCATTTGTCTTAGGTTTATTCCTCTAACGTGTCGACAGCGCACAGGCAGTCATCTATGAGAGTTTACAGTAAAGTGAATTAAGATACGTTTTACAAGTATTTATAGCATGCAAGGTCGTGTACAATCGGTGGGCGGGTCGGTGGGAACGGATTTTAATTGGTCGTTGGATGGTAACGAAATCTCCCCCGGAGGCGTTCAGACCTACGTAGTTTGGACGGGGTTATTAGCGTCGGTTGGGTGTTGGTTGGGGTACCCACCTCTTGGGCGGCAGGCTGTACAGTTGATATATCTTCCGCTCGTTCTCTCCCGCTTTCTCTCTCTACTTCTTCCGCTCTTTCTCTCTCTCTTGCTCTCTCTCTTTCTCTTTCTGCAAGTTCCTCTCTCTCTCTCTCTCTCTTTCTCGTTCGCTCCTTCTCACTCTCTCTTTCTCTCTCTGCCTGCTCCTCTCTCTCTCTTTCTCTCTCTGTTTGCTCCTCTCTCTCTCTTTCTCTTTCTCTCTCTCTCTCTCTCTCTCTCTGTCTCTGTCTCTCCCCCCTCAATCTCTCTCTCTCTCTCTCTCTCTCTCTTGTGGCGGTATACGTAGTCGGTTGGTTTCTTGCGCCATTTCTTCTTATGATGGTGGGAAGAAACTCTGTTTCTTTTACCGTGTTGATAGTCGGTTTTTTCTCTATGTGTAATGCTTCAAGATAACGTAGGCGTTTTCGGTCCGGTGCATGGTCAATAATTTCTATGTTCTTTATAAGCTCAGCTCTTTCTGGTCTCCTGTTATGTTTTTCCCTATAGTGAATGAAAATGGCTCCTTCTTGAAGATGGCACAAGAGACGCTTGGAGAGTCTGGTAGTGGT
>NC_087217.1:36140773-36335773 GCF_015104395.2 Macrobrachium nipponense | reverse complement strand
GTAAGAGTATTAGCTTACAATTGCAGTTTTCGACCACATCTGATGAGTTAAAGTTGACTGAATGTCAAATTTTTTTATATATATATATCTTTATATGCAATTATTTCAGAAATAAGAAAAGCTACAACCTTCAAATATTTTTTATTTTATTCTACATGAAATTGCGCACATTTTCATATATAAAACTCTATGAAATGCCTAATATGAAACGGAGCAAATATTCCCAGAATGGGACGTATGCATTTCGGAGATTTGTGGCGGAGAATCCGAGCGCGGAGGGAAGGAAAGTTTTTTTTTTTTTTTTAATTCACCATAAATCTAAATATTGTGCTAAAGACTTCGAATTTTTTTCAAGATGAAGATAAATGACTGAATAATACTAGACTGTAAGAGTTTTAGCTAACAATTGTGTTTTTTTACCATTTCGGTAGAGTCAAAGTTGACCAAACGTGGTTTATTTTCTATTTATCGTGATTTATATGCAAATATTTAAAAAATGAGAAAAGCTACAACCTTCAATTATTTTTGGTTGTATTCTACATGAAATTGCGCACATTTTCATATATAAAACTTTATGTAACGGCTAATTTAAAATGGTGCAAACATTACCACAATGGCACGTATGATTTTTTCGGAAGAGTTACCGCGCGGACGTAAAGAAAATTTTATTTTTTGCATAAATTCACCATAAATCGAAATATTGTGCTAGAGACTTCCAATTTGTTGCAAAATGAAGTTAAATGATTGAATATTACTAGAATATAAGCGTATTAGCTTACAATTGCGTTTTTCGACCATTTCAGTAGAGTCAAAGTTGACCGAAGGTTGAAATTTTGGCACTTATCACTTTTTATATGAAAATATTTCAAAATTGATAAAAGCTACAATCATGAGTATTTTTTTTTGTATTCTACATAAAAATGCGCACATTTTCATATATAATACTCCATGTAACGGCTAATTTAAAATGGTACAAAAATTATGTCAAAGTGACGAAATAATTTCCGAGATATGTCATAGATACTTTTTAGTGCGGCAAGAAAGAAATTCGCGCTTTCGCGCTTGCGAAACGATTGTAAACAAAACAACACCTTGATCCGTGAACTCCCAGCATCCCCCAAGGCGCGTGATACAAGAGTTTTTGGCTGGTAGGCATAAAAGTATTTTTAAGCGAATTTTTACAAAAACTTTTGTATGTCGATGTAAAATACGTCCAGTCGGCACCCGAGAGAGAAAAAATTTCTACATAAAATACGTCCAGTCGGCAGTAAAGGGTTAAAGAGTGTAAAATAATGAAACTACATTATATGAAATAAAAGTTTTGAAATTTTATTTTTTCTGTGTACAATTTACGATCTGTTTGGTAAATTAGTAAAAAGTAAAGAATGTAAGAAAAGATGAGAGATAAAATATCTTTTCACAAGTAAGCCGTTTAAACAAACAACTGAAGGCATGCCGAAGCTGAAAGTGGCACCAGTTTGTTTATTAGAGCTGATTTATTTTTACAGTAGTAAAAAATTGTAAAAAGCAATTGTCACTTGATAGGTATTTTTCCGTAACAAAAATAAAAGTGATTTGGGCAGATAGTGTAAGTGAAAGAAATGGGCAAATAATCATCCCAGCCCTACTGATAAGTCAGTGGGAAGCAGAGCCTTTCTTCCCTCTCCTCTCCTCTCCTCTATCGTCTCACTTGGTGCACCGAACACTGACTCAAGCAAGCTTTTTTTTTTTTTTTTTACTGTAATGCACTTAATTGTTTTCATGTTTTATCATTATGTTAAATTTATTGTGAAATAACATTTTATTTTGTATGTGAATTGGTTCTGCTTTTACATATATATTACTATAGCAAAAATATTACTGTCTCCTCTTCTCTCCACAGCAATATCACGATGCACGATTAACTTAAAATCTTTCATTCATTATTCCTCAAAAATATAAATGCTCCCTCCCTCTACCTCAAGTTAGCTGTGTATCACAGCAATGCCAAATGATTTTGTTATTCATTTATGCTAAATTTTACGGTGAAAAGCTTTGTTCTTTTATGTACTTTTATGTTAATATTGTTCAACTAGACCGTCTCATTCGGCGCACCGAACACTGGCTCAATTAAGACTTTTTTTTTCTGTATTGCATTTGATAGTTTTCATATTTTATCATTATGTTAAATTTCTCATAGTTCTAGAGTTTCTGGTCGATAGACAAATATGCCTGAAGTACATCTTATGTATACACTGGAGGACAGTTGAGAATAGAACTGTATACAAAAAATCAAGAGCATCATCTACACATGGAAAGACATCAGCCAAGCCACCCATTGAACTGTGTACCTGGAATGTTGCCCAATAAGCTTTACCAATGTTCCATTTAGGTAGCCTTGAAGATGGAGGATTTGAAGCTACATTCATTACTATTGGACAATGGTCACTGGTAAATCTATCATTTATCACTCTCCAAATAAAATCAATAAGTAGTCATCAGTGCATATAGCTAATTCAATTGTTGATACTGTGCATGTTTGAACACGAATCTGTGTTGACTCCAAAGTGTTGAGGATTCCCGTATTTTCACCCTCTGTGATGGAACAAAGGCAACTTCCTCTTTGATTGGTGAGAGGGCTTCTGCTATTCATATCTCTCACAATATCAACATGACATGGTAACTGTTACATAAAGGATTTAAATTCAGCAATTAGGAAGACTTCACTAGGTGGTAAATAGAAGGAACACACGGTATCCAAGACAGACTTGAATTCCTCTTATGAATCATAATTAGCATTTCTGATGTGCTGCTGTTCATGGAATTATGAAAGTACTCCAAATGGAATTTTCTCATCAGCAAAGCCTGCACGAACTGTGAGTCAAGGCAGTCTTATCACAACTGGCTGGCAGTACAGAAAGTACAGCAAGCTGAATTTCATATCAGGATACCCTGCATAAACTGATGAGCTAAGGCAGTGGTATCATCACTACATGGCAACAGCAAGCAGAATTTTCCTATCAGGGAAACCTGAATGAACTTATTGACCCTAGGCAGTTGCATCACCGCTACCTGGCAATATAGAAGTCCAGGATAAAAACACTCCCAATCCCTTCAAAAGGGACTGGGTGGATCCTAGACTACTCTTGAAGGCTGCTAAGCAAAAGCATTGACCATGAAGAGGGATAGAAAAAAGAATAGTGTGGTCAAATGTATCAATCCAGTCTGTGGTTAAAATTCTGGTGTGTTATGTTTCTATTAAATTTTTCATTTCATCAAAAAATTATATTTCATCAATTACTTCAGGATTTATGAGCATCAAAAAGGGATTTTGACGTAAGGAAAAATCTATTTCTGGGCGATTGGCTCGTGTCGCCAGCGAAATATCCTTTAATCTATTATTTCTAGGGTAAATGTACTAACACATACCAGAGAATAAATAAAATAAAGAAAAGGTCAGTATAAAATGACTCGCTCCACCCTCCAGGAGGGTGTCGGTATGAACAACTCAGGCGAGTGAGACCACAACCACGAGCCAAATGCCAATAGAAATCTCCCACTACCAAATCCCTCCAAGAGGGGAGCCGACCCAGAAGTGAGCAGCTCGTACTACTACTACTCCATCCCATGCTGTCGACTGCTGCGCCTCTGGTGGCCATCCTGAAGTTAGCAGACAATCTTGGGCGAAGGGATGGGTAGGGTGGGATTTCGCTGGCGACACGAGCCAATCGCCCAGAAATAGATTTTTCCTTACGTCAAAATCCCCTTTTCTGGGCTAGCGTCGTGTTGCTGCGCGAAATCGTACCAGAGAAATAGCACAAGATTGTAAACAAAAGTAATAAAATAAATCAACTAGGTCTCAAATAAAATAAAGTAAATATAAAAAAAGAATATAATTGCTAAAAAGATACAAATACACAGTGATACAAACTAAAAATATGCTTAAATTACCCTTAATTCTAAACATGTTTCTTAACATAAGGTAATTTACATATGTACAGAGGTAAATGGCTTACATGTAACAAAATGGATCTGTGTAAAGGCATGTATCAAAAATATAATAGCAATTAAAAACAATCAAATGAACAAATTAACCAACAATGATAATATAAGGAATGGAAATGATATGACTTAATATACAAAACCCGTAACCATTATAAATGAGGATGTATCCCCTAGCATAAAAATAAGGGGGTAACATCCATGAGATCAATATGCATAATCATCTGTGAGTGTCCCTAGCAAAAAAAGAAAAATAAGGGGCACCCACTACATTATCAAAAAGCAGCTAAGGCACAAGGTGAATGTAAATGAACACGGTAGGAATAGACGAACTGTTGGGTGAAGCAGGTAGAAAGGAGGACTGAATCTTCTACTACAAATTAACTAGAGTCAGGGGAAACTATGTTTTCCCGCTGCTACTGCTGAAAATTTCAGAGCTTCCAAGGACTTAAGGTAAATGGGATGGCGTTTGAAACCACTGTCGGCGATTTCCATCCGGTATACTTTTTCAACTCATCGAAGTTCATGTGTGGAAATAATTAATTGAGGTGGCTACTGCTCTGACATCATGTGCTTTTGGGAAAGAGTCAGGATTGGCTTGTTTAATAAAGTACAGGATTTGTTGCCTGAGCCTTTAATGGATAAAGTTCCACCTTTTTCCCTCTTAAAGAGGGGCCCCGATGAGGATGAGGAGGTCCTGGATAGAAAGGCTCGTAAGGTTGAAACTGGACAAAGGGATACATCTTGTGGAAGAGGTAATACTTTCCAAGGTTCCCACCTCATCAAAGGATCTTCATTTTTTGCCAAAAAGCTACGTTTCCGGAGAAAGTAGGACTTCCCCTGTGGGAAGGAATTGAATATGATCCGGATCTCTGGATAAAGCCGACAGTTCTGAAATTCTTGCTCCTGAAGCCAGGCTTAATAAAAATAGGGTTTTCCTTAGGAGCATCATAAACGAGCATGTGTCTATTATCGGTTTCGGAAGCCAGTTTTAGAACATCGTTAAGAACCATGAAACTGACGTAGGCCTCACAGAAGGCCTAAGTCTAGCACATGCCTTAGGAATAGACGAGAAGTAGGTATCCGTCAAGTCTATGTTAAATCCAAATTGAAATATCTTTTTCAAGGCTGACTTGTTTGTCGTAATCGTGCTAGCTGCTAAACCTTTTTCAAATAAGGAATCTGAAGAAGGATATAGCTGAATTAACTGTCATGATTCTGATATCTGACTCTCTCAGGAAGGTTGCTAACTTTTTGACAGCAGCATCATACTGCCTCAAAGTTGAATCCCTTTTATCGGATTCCAAGAAGAGAATATTCTGAGGGTCAATATTCGCATCTCTTTTTGCCGCAAACTTCATGAAATCCATAAAGTTAGGGTTTTGAGAATCCCTGAGGAAGCGAACACAGTCTTCGTTTGTACTGACTGGGAGAGCTTGGGACTGGGGATCCGAAGGGGACGAAGGCCCAGTTCCAAAATCAGGGGGTACCCAATTGCTCTTCGGCCAGTCTGGGGCTTACTAGAGCCACTTGAACCCTTGAATGTCCTGAGTTTGTCCAATACTTTCATAAGGAGATTCACTGGAGGGAAGACGTAAATCTTCCCCCAGTTGTTCAGTCTAGAGCTAGGGCGTCCGTGGCGTAAGCCAGAGGGTCCAGGTTGGGGGAGGCTACATAACACGGTAGTTTGTGGTTCGCTTGGGATGCGAAGAGATCCACCTGAAGCCCTGGGACTCTTTGAAGGATCCATTGGAACGAACTGTCGTCTAGTGACCATTCCGACTCTAGGGGTACTGATCGGGATAGGGCGTCTGCTATGACGTTTCTGACTCCAGCTATGTGGGTGGAGGAAAGATGCCAACTGAATTTGTCTGCCAGGGAGAAGATGGCTATCATGACGTGATTTAGATGACGTGACTTGGAGCCTCCTCTGTTTATGCAATGTACTACCACTGCGCTGTCCAGGACTAGCTTTATGTGGGAGTACTTTGGTGGGAGTAATCTTTTCAGAGTCAAGAATACTGCCATTGCCTCCAGTAGTTTATATGAAAATGACGGAATGAGGTGACCAAAATCCCTTGAACCTTTTTGACTTGGGAGTACCCTCCCCAGCCGCTTAAGGACGCGTCTGTGTGGATGGTGATCCCTGGTGGAGGGAACTGAAGGGGTACTGACACTGATAGGTTCTTGACTTTTTGCCCACGGTCGAAGCCGATTCTTTAGAATCAGAGGCACTGAGGATAGCTTGTCCCTGGACCTGACATTTGCTCGTGAGCGCCAGATCCTGGTTAGGTCTTTCAGTTTGGCTTTCATCAAGATGTTCGTTACTGATGCAAACTGGAGAGAGCCGAGGATCCTTTCTTGAGCTCTCCTGGATGCTAGTTTGTGATTAGAAATTGCTTGACTGACTTCGCTATTTCTTTTCCTTTTGGTAGATGGAAATCGCACCAGAAACGGTGGGTGGGTGAGGAAAATAGATTCCATTGAATGCCTAGAAAACCACTGAAAGTTTGACTCTGGAGTGAGTCTCGACTTGGATTTGTTTATCTTGAATCCTAGATATTCTAGGAACTGGATCACTTTCAGTGTGGCCTTGTTGCATTCTTCGACTGATGGGGCCCAGATCAACCAATCGTCGAGATACGCCACTACCATAATCCCTTGCGCTCTGAGCTGTTGCACTACTACTTCCGCTAGCTTCGTGAACAACCCTGGGTGCCACGTTGAGCCCGAATGGAACTACCTTGAAGGAGAATGTCTGGTCTCCTATCTTGAATCCCAGATATGGACGGAAGTGTCTTGCAATAGGGATTATGATAGTAGGCGTCTGTAAGATCGATAGAGGTGGTGACGGCCCCACGGGGAAGTAAGGTCCGCACCTGTGAGATCGTGAGCATCTTGAACTTGTCGCAGCGGATGGCTAAGTTAAGCGGGACAAGTCTAAGATTACCCTTCTTTTGTTTGAGCCTTTCTTTGGCACGCTGAACAATGCGACCTTGAAATTTTAACCTCTTGACTTTGGCTATAGCTCCTTTCTGAAGGAGGTCCTCGCGTACTCTGTCAATTCTTTGGAAGGAAGTTGACGGAAAGGTCTGGCTGGAGGTGGGTTCGTTCAACCAGCTCCAACCCAGCCCTTTTGACACTATGCTCTGAGCCCACTGGCTGAAGTTCCACCGGTGGCGAAAGTGAAAACAGCCTCCCTCCTACCTGAAGTTCTTCATTGGTTCTGGTAACCACCTCGGCCTCCTCTGAAGTGCTTTCCCCTATTGAAGGGGCCTCCCGATCCTCTCCCACGAAAGGACCGCTTACCTCTGCCTCCCTTGCCCGAGCGGTCATACTTCTGAGAAGCTTGACTCTCGAAGGCTTGATTGTAAGCTGGAGAGATGGCGTATGAGGTGGAGGGTTGAGGCTGAGGGGATATTCACATAAATAGGCTGTGATTGACCTTTAGACGTGGAGGGTTGGGCTGTCTGCACTAAACGGCACTGCTGGAACTTGCTGAGGGAAGCGCGGTTGCTTCTTTTGGTAAGGTTGGAAACGTCTGGGTTTCCTTTGTCCCTTACCTTTAGGTGTCAGGTCTTGCCTCCTCCTAGCCGTAAGACCCCAACGGTCTTTAAGGCTCTGGTTCAACCTCGTAGCCTCTGCCTGTACTTCCTTAACCATAGCCTCTGGGAAGAGATCTGCGCCCCAGATGTTAGAAGAGAGTAACCTATTCGGTTCATGTCGGATGGTTGCCTCTAGCAGGACATGCTTTCCTACAATTCGTCCTAGCAGTGGCAAACTCGAACATATCTGACTGCACCGTTTGAGTCAGGGCTTTGGTCATAAGCTTAAAAATTGGTTCTGAACCATAAGCCATGGTTGCTACCTCAGACATAGCCATCGAGTTGATTGATCTGGCTAGTCGTGATTTTGAGTCAAATTCAGCCTGAATAAGACTATCTGGGAGCCTGGGTAGCTTTTCACCAAACTGCTCCATAGCACAGTCAGGTTTGAGTTTGCCAGCTGAGAATGTATTTGGCAAGTCTTCCCACAATTCTCCGATTGAAGGGAGCAATGGAGATGTGGGATCTGCTTCTTTCAACTGAGGCATGGGTTCCCCCTTCTGAGCTGCTGAGATGGTCGACCTTGCTATCTTGGTTAGGAACGGGAGCGGGGTACTCTCATCCATTGTGAAAATGGTAAAGGGACTTTTAAATGGTTGTACCTTGGTGTTCGAACAATCCATGTCCTCTAAACATCTGAGCCATTCTCGCTGAGCCTGGTCTCGAGAATAGAGGACTGTCTCCTTTGGTACCCTATCGTCCCGAACCATAGCCGAAGGCGTGAGCCTTGCGTAGCCTATGAAAGGAGGCTGTAGGCCCTTCCGGGTAGAATCGAAGTCCTCTATTCTTCGAGTTCCGAACTCCGGTATGGAGATGAGACCATCCTGGAAGGGGGCGTATGACGCTAACTCTCCAAGGATTGTTCATGGAGAAAGCGCAGCGAGTCATACGGGGGGAGCTGAGATCCACTAGTGTTGGAGGTTGAGGGAGAGGCTAGAGGGGCTTCTCTTAGGCCGGCTATAATAGAATCTGAGAAGTGATCCTGTCCGATAGGCGAGATATCATTTGTTGCATACTACTCTTAAGGGATCCCACTAGATCGCCCAACCGCTGGTTGCAACAGGCCAGCATTGGAGTCCAAAGCCGGAGCTGCTGCGGAGGTGGAGGGTAGGCTCTGAATAGGAACCAAAGGTAGCGGAAACTGGTGATACTGCCGGGGTGCGAGATCTCTTGGTTTACTTTTCGAGGACTTAGAGCCGGAGCTAGACCCTTTAGACCTGTCTGGGCCGGGATTACGAGCCGGAGACTTCGCGACCGAGGAAGAAGACGAGGACGTCTTCTTCGAAGACGATGACGTCTTAGTCAAGGTCATTACTTAGACTTGATCTTAGGTCTAACCGAAGCCTCAGGAGGAGTATACAATTCATCACCCGTAAAGCCTTGGAAGGATGGAGAGGTTGCAGGAGTAGAAGAGACAGTCAGACCCAAGGGAGACCCTTGGGTACCTGCATTACTTACCTCGACCAACAGGTCGTCTATACCTACCATAGGTTCAACATTAATATCCAGGGTAGCGACATCCGTGGAGATATCCTGGTCTTGTTCAGTTAAGGAGGCCGCCAGCTGTTGTTGGATGAAGGCAATAGACGGGTCCGCCTCTACCGGGTCGACGTACCCTGTCGCCTTGCCTCCGGGAAAGATGAGCAATGCCAATCGCTTCTCAAGTATGTAGGGCTGACCCTTGGCGGCGTTCTTGCCAAAACCTCCGACCCAGGCCCGCAGGGTAGCCAGTGCTGTATCCCTTACTGCCGGAGCCTGTAAGAGAGGGCGTATTTTAGACTTAAGAATCACTTAAAACTAAAACTTAGAGTATAACTTAAACTAGATGCCTTAAGTTAATAAATGATGAAAACTTAAGTACTAAAAGAAGCGAAGCAGCTACTGGAGGTGGAATACTTACGCCTTCCAAAAGCTGGCTCACCAGATCGTAACATATGGTACACGTTTCATGGTACCAGACCTGGATGTCCCCGTGCGGAGTCGCGCATGGAGCATGGGACCGGCAAACTTCGTGTACAGGGTCCTGAAGTGTAGCGGAACATCCCGGATGCTCACAGTTGGTGGCCCTGTAAGTGGGAAGACACATGAGTATCTTAAAGGGATATCACTTACAGACTAAAGGGCAAAAGAACTCCGTTACATGCCGGAGCTCGGAAAAAATTTGGGCATAACCCCTCCCTGCATTGCCTGAATAGGCTATAATCCCGGAGAGATCCGGTAAAATATGAAAGGGAGGGGGGGGATGGTTTAAGATACTTAAGATAAACTTAAAAATAACTTAAACCTAAACACAAGCGAACCGGACTAGGTCCAGTTGAAGCGGAGTGTAGTAACTCAGCTAACGGTGAGGTTAGTAGAGACCTGCTGTATGCACCGGTCCATCTATGGTTGGACTATCTCCTTCCGCTGGATACCAGGACTCCGATAGGGAGGAGCTCTAGTAAGGAGGGAAGGGCGAGAGGACATACAGGCTCGAGCTAACCCGGAGCGACAAGGCAGTACGAGGGGGGGGGGGGGAAGGGGCAAGGCCCCCAGGGCCCCCCCCACAACGTACCACCCGGCCGGGACCGAGAAGCGGAGAGGTCGGAACCAGTCTGGGTTTGTCCGACTCCCTAGCCCCTCCGGTGGAGGGGAGAGGGAGCAGGCTCGGGTATGTGAGGCGAGCAAGGACAGACCGACCCACCCCCGCCCGACTCTATGGGAGAGCGGGATAGGGGGAGAGGGGACTGGGCAGGCGTCTGGCTGACCCGTGATCACGCAGTGACCACGAGGCGGTAAACTGAGATACGGTAACCCAACCTAGGCCAACCAACTGATCAGAGAGAAGCTATCGGGAAGCAACCTGAACTGAAAAGCGGTAGCATATAGGCCCATAGGGCTAAAACCAACTGATCAGAGAGAAGCTATGTGGAAGCAACCGAACTGATCAGCGGTAGAATAGGCTCTGCGAGCCGGGACCTAGGCTAAGCCAGACGCCAAACTAACCTAATAATGACAAAATACATATATAAATAAATTAAAAAAGAAAGAAAGAAGGTAAAATAGCAGGAGAAAAAATCCAGGAGTGTACGACTAACCCGAAGGCAAGTCTACCACTCAAAGCTAGTCAGGGGCCGATACTAAGAACCTAGACTAGGGTCTGGATAGAAAAAGCCTACATAAGGTGATAAACATGCATGCATGACAACCTGAGTAGACCTTAAATAACGCGGATAATCAAAATAGAGCGTAAATGAAAAGGGATGTTCTAGGTATGGAAGACCAAGAACGAACCCATCACGCGGCAGGACCATGCCGCCATGCTTCCGACCCCGAGAACGTATTTATACCTAAAAAACGGCAATACTGTCTCAGGGACGGAAAAAACCAACTAACCGTAAATACTGAGTACTTAACTTAGCTGCTGCAATAGCTGCACGCTCCATTATCGAAAATCCGAAGAAAGGGCACAAAATACACAGAGAGAAAAATAGCACTTGTGACTCGTGCGAGCTAACTGAAAAGGATGGCCACCAGAGGCGCAGCAGTCGACAGCATGGGATGGAGTAGTAGTAGTACGAGCTGCTCACTCTGTGGGTCGGCTCCCCTCTTGGAGGGATTTGGTAGTGGGAGATTTCTATTGGCATTTGGCTCGTGGTTGTGGTCTCACTCGCCTAGTGTTCATACCGACACCCTCCTGGAGGGTGAGCGAGTCAGTTATACTGACCTTTTTCTTTATTTTATTTATTCTCTGGTATGTGTTAGTACATTTACCCTAGAAATAATAGATTAAAGGATATTTCGCGCAGCGACACGAGCTGAGCCCAGAAATCTTTTTTTTAATCTAGTGTCTTGGTCCCAAACAATTCTTTTACATTTCAAACCAAGTGTAATCTTAATAAAAAATTAATTTTTTTACCTAATGCCACTGCACAATTTATTATGATGTCCATATCAGTCCAAGAAAAACTTTTTACGGTAGCAAATTGACAGTTGTTGAAAGAACTAAAGTGTTTTCCATACTTCAACAACCTGGTATTATTCCTGTTTTGACCAGATGACCACTGCTTTAGGCAATGGCCTTACATCCATTTTGTAAGTTCCAGTTTAAATCTATTTAAATCAAATTATTGCACTGGATTCCATGTCCTCTTATGTATTCAAATATATCTTTCACATATATATATTCACATATATAAATGTACTTACATTTGAAAAGAGTACATGAAATATATCACTGACATTTTTCCTATCATTGTATTTTATGAGAGCCTTTACTCCCAGGCCATGTTGAAAAACAAAGTTTTGGGGAACCTTTCCAGGTCCTTATTCTGGTCTGAGTTTGGCTATGGAGACATCCCAACAAAACCCCGACCACACAAAACACCTATTGGGTATAAGGTGAGATTTCTTGGTTTAACAGGAAACCTTTTGACTGCAGTCTGCTGGCTACTGCTCTCAGGTTTTTGTAAGGACACTTCATAGGCAACTCCCTTGGTTAGCCAATCATCTAATCAAGCTAATAGTTGAATGCTTTCTTTTTTTTAGTTCCACGACAACTAGTGCTACTAATTTCATGAAGATTTTCTGTGTGGTATCTAACCCAAAGGTTCTTCACTATCTGAAACCCAAGGACTAAGTAGAAGGTCAACACAAGCAGTCCAAGTCCCACATAATATGAGTGCATAGTCTCCCTGAGGAAGTTGTGCAACTGGAACCTCAAAAGTGCAGGCAAAGATGTAATGCAATACTACCCTACAATAATTCTCCTTTTATTTATAGTTTACTTAAATATTTATCTATTCGTTTATTAATTTCTTAATTTGTTATTTCTTTATTTTCTAATAACTGATCTATTCTTTTTGTATTTCCTAATACCTTTTGATACTTCTTTGAAATGAACACCTAATTCTTTGGAAGCTTGAATTTTAAGTCAATGGCCCGTGTGGGATTGTTCCACATGAATAGTGTTTCATCTTCTGAATATAATAATAATAATAATAATAATAATAATAATAATAATAATAATAATAATAATAATAAATGTGGCGCCGTGGAGGAGTGGGTTAGGTCGTCAATAGACTTAAGTCAAGTTAAGCAACATTGGGGCTGGTCAGTCGTTGGATGGGTGACCGCTCTCCTCGGCGTTGATTCCTTGGGAAAGGATCTTTACCATAATTTCCTCAGTCTACTCAGCTGTAAATGAGTACCTATCCCTGATGGGGTAGGGTCCAGCTATGGGTTAAATAGCAAAACTCAGCAATGATGGAAAGAAATGAAGGAATAAACGACAACGACGTAAATGGAACCTCTGGCAACAGAGGAGCTTCGTCCGGCAACCAGGTATTCAACCCAATTGTAGGGGAAGATGGTCAGGTACTTGGAGGTCGTCATCCAGCAACTGATCACCACAACGACAGTAATAATCAACAGCCTGAGATTGGAGCTACAGAGGCAAAAAGGAAGAAATGGTCAAGAGAAGAAAATATGGAGATGCTACATCAGAAGCAACCCGACGGAGAGAGGATATAGAAGAAGATTGGTCAACATCTGGAATGAGAGGAATAACACCCCCCAAACAGAGCAGAGGCTGGCAGACCAGGTAAGGAACATAAAGAAAAAGAACTGGCTTTCCCCAACAGAAAGAGAAGAACTGGAAAGGGAAATGTCACACGACAACGAATTACACGAAGACGAACTGAGAGACGTTGCCACAGAAGACGACAGGGAGGATGAGGTATCAAACAACGACACACGAAGAAACACCGACGAAGTAACAGAGAGGACGGAATGGGTAGAAAAGATTAGACAATGGATGGAGCCAGATACAGAGAGAACAAAAATCCCCTCCATGAAAGCCTACAACAACAAGAAATTAAGGGAGAAAACAAGTGAGGTCAATGAAATAATGGGCCTAATACACACCACCAGTATCACAGAAACAAATAACTTGACATATGCAGGAGCAAGATTAGTAGCAGAACTGATGGGGATTCGAACACCAACACCACCGTCACAACCAACCCAACAGAAACCAAAACAGCAACCTCCTTGGAAAAGGCGCCTGAAAAAGCAAATCATGGTGATGAGATCTGACTTGAGTAAACTGAAAGAGATGGCAGAAAAAAGGCTAAGAAGCAAGAAAACAAGGGAGGAACTCAACGAGAAATACAAAGTACAAGAGAGGGGACTAAACAACACAATAGAAGATGTAAAACAGAGGCTTAAGGCCAAAGCACACAAGATCCAACGGTACATGAAGACAGGATAAGGGATACCAACAGAACAAACATATTCGGAACCAACCAGAAAAGACTATACAGCCAACTAGGAGGGGAAGACAACCACCCAGAAATTCCTGAAGCCGAACCAAGTAAGAGACTCTGGGAAAACATATGGAGCAATCCGGTATCACACAACAAACATGCAACATGGCTCCAGGAAGTCAAGGAAGAAGAAACAGGGTAGAATAAAACAAAGATTCACAGACATCACGACAGACACAGTCAGACACCAACTAAAGAAAATGCCAAACTGGAAAGCCCCAGGTCCCGATGAAGTCCATGGATACTGGCTCAAAAACTTCAAGGCCCTACACCCACGAATAGCAGAACAACTCCAGCATTGTATCACCAAGCACCCAAATGGATGACCACAGGAAGAACATCCTTAGTACAAAAAGACAAGAGTAAGGGAAATATAGCCAGTAACTACAGGCCTATCACCTGCCTACCAATAATGTGGAAGTTACTAACAGGTATCATCAGTGAAAGGCTATACAACTACCTAGAGGAGACAAACACCATCCCCCACCAAACAGAAAGGCTGCAGAAGGAGTGTAGGGGCACAAAAGACCAGCTCCTGATAGACAAAATGGTAATGAAAAACAGTAGGAGAAGGAAAACCAACCTAAGCATGGCATGGATAGACTATAAGAAAGCCTTCGACATGATACCACACACATGGCTAATAGAATGCCTGAAAATATATGGGGCAGAGGAAAATACCATCAGCTTCCTCAAAAAAATACAATGCGCACTGGAATACAATACTTACAAGCTCTGGAATAAGACTAGCAGAGGTTAATATCAGGAGAGGGATCTTCCAGGGCGACTCACTGTCCCCACTACTCTTCGTAGTAGCCATGATTCCCCCATGACAAAAGTACTACAAGAAGATGGATGCCGGGTACCAACTCAAGAAAAGAGGCAACAAAATCAACCATCTGATGTTCATGGACGACATCAAGCTGTATGGTAAGAGCATCAAGGAAATAGATACCCTAATCCAGACTGTAAGGATTGTATCTGGGGACATCAGGATGGAGTTTGGAATAGAAAAATGCGCCTTAGTCAACATACAAAAAGGCAAAGTAACGACAACTGAAGGATAAAGCTACCAGATGGAAGCAACATCAAACGCATAGATGAGACGGGATACAAATACCTTGGAATAATGGAAGGAGGGGATATAAAAAACCAAGAGATGAAGGACACGATCAGGAAAGAATATATGCAGAGACTCAAGGCTATACTCAAGTCAAAACTCAACGCCGGAAATATGATAAAAGCCATAAACACATGGGCAGTGCCAGTAATCAGATACTGCGCAGGAAATAGTGGAATGGACGAAGGCAGAACTCCGCAGCATAGATCCAGAAAACCATGAAACCAAAATGACAACTTAACACAAAAGCACTACACCCAAGAGCAAATACGGACAGACTATACATAACACGAAAGGAAGGAGGGAGAGGACTACTAAGTATAGAGGACTGCGTCAACATCGAAAACAGAGCACTGGGGCAATATCTGAAAACCAATGAAGACGAGTGGCTAAAGAGTGCATGGGAAGAAGGACTAATAAAAGTAGACGAAGACCAGAAATATACAGAGACAGGAGAAAGACAGAAAGAACAGAGGACTGGCACAACAAACCAATGCACGGGACAATACAATGAGACAGACTAAAGAACTAGCCTGCGATGACAATTGGCAATGGCTACAGAGGGGAGAGCTAAAGAAGGAAACTGAAGGAATGATAACAGCGGCACAAGATCAGGCCCTAAGAACCAGATATGTTCAAAGAACGATAGACGGAAATAACATTTCTCCCATATGTAGGAAGTGCAATACGAAAAATGAAACCATAAACCACATAGCAAGCAAATGCCCGGCACTTGCTCAGAACCAGTACGAAAAGAGGCATGATTCAGTGGCAAAAGCCCTCCACTGGAGCCTGTGCAAGAAACATCAGCTACCTTGTAGTAATAAGTGGTCCGAGCACCAACCTGAAGGAGTGATAGAAAACGATCACGCAAAGATCCTCTGGGACTATGGTATCAGAACGGATAGGGTGATACGTGCAAACAGACCAGACGTGACGTTGATGGACAAAGTCAAGAAGAAAGTATCACTCATTGATGTCGCAATACCATGGGACACCAGAGTTGAAGAGAAAGAGAGGGAAAAAATGGATAAGTATCAAGATCTGAAAATAGAAATAAGAAGGATATGGGATATGCCAGTGGAAATCGTACCCATAATCATAGGAGCACTAGGCATGATCCCAAGATCCCTGAAAAGGAATCTAGAAAAACTAGAGGCTGAAGTAGCTCCAGGACTCATGCAAAAGAGTGTGATCCTAGAAATGGCACACATAGTAAGAAAAGTGATGGACTCCTAAGGAGGCAGGATGCAACCCGGAACCCCACACTATAAATACCACCCAGTCGAATTAGAGGACTGTGATAGAGCAAAAAAAAAAAAAAAAAAAAAAAAAATAATAATAATAATAATAATAATAAAATCAGAAGCACTATTCTGGCCAAGACCAACTATGAAATAATTCTTTGATATTGGCTGGTCTGTCTTAAGAAGTCCTCTTGGGACCATAAAGTGACTCTCAACCCATGGACAGATTGATCCTCGGGAGTAGTAATAACAGGTTTGGGGTGGTGGACAGATTGATCCTGTAGATAATAAACACCATTGAGCGTCACTGATTTGGAAAGAATCGGGCAGGAAAGAGGAGCCAATACTTTTTCTGGGCTTGGCCGTGTCGCTCCGTGAAATAGGTTCCTTTAGCACTATTTCTAAGGTAAAATATTGTTATAATACCAGAGAACCGCTAAATTGGAAATGCCAGAATATTCTGGCTCGCTCACCTTTACTAAAAGGTGTCGGTATGGTTCCTGAGGCGAGTGAAACCACTACCACGGGTCCTTCTCCAATTAGCCTCTCCTACATCAAAAAACCTCAAAAAGAGAGGAGCCGACCTATGGCTCACTACTTGCTACCGTGTAGCTAGCGCCTGTGACGTCATTCCTTTGATAGCACTACTACGCTCCACACGCGTTTTTTCTTTTGCTGTGTTGTGTTTCTCGCTTTTTGGAATTTTATTTCACCATGGATCGTCAATCTGCTTCTGCATCGAAGTTAAGTACTGATATTATGGTTGACACTATTTAGGGACTGCCTTTGGCTTTTTTAACCGAATTATTTAGGTTTTTGTGAGTCGACGTCCCACGCGGCTTCGGCCCTGAGCCGCCATTGCAGCGTGCTCCTTTGTGTCTCCTTTCGTGTCTCACGTGGTCTCCCATACCTAGTGAACACAAATTATTATAGCAGTATTGTTATGTCATTATGTTTCTACTATTATTGGTGATGCTTTTTCGATGATCATGTCCTTACACGGGGGATTCTACCGACCACGTGTTCCTGTTTTGTAGCCTTTTAGGACCCTACCGTTACAGTTTCATGCATGCATGTTCCTTTTGGTTAGGTTACCTCGTTAGGCCTTATGAGACTATGTTAGTCTTTCTTTTGTCCTAGCCTACCCTGGCTTCCTGTCCTACGTTTATTCGTAACGACACGAGGCCAGCTGCTCGGAGTTGCCAGGTCTTGACCACCCTTACCGGTTGGTCATACCTAGTCCCTCCAGGACGCCCCTCTTTCTCTTCATCTCATTTTACTTCCTTTACCCCCGTGTTTAGGGTATATTTAATTTTATTTTATCTCATTGCTGTGAGTCGGCTTTGGTTGGCCTATAAGCCTTCCTTTCGCCTGACCTTCTTCACCTCGTGGGTGCCCGCACCCAACCGTGAGGGGTCCAGGCGATCACGTAGTAGCCACCACGCTACCGCTCCTCTCCCTTCTCTCCCCCCACAGCTCCCACCCAGGTGGGTTGATATCTCGCTCACGTTGTCGCTGACAACCGATCCGAGTTCACTCTTGGGGGTGGAGGGAGGCCCCCACGGGGACCCACGGTGTACGGGTGGCGCTACTCAGCCGGTCTCATCCCAGAGTAGGGGAGGAGCTTGGCTCTACCCAGCCTCGGCCGGCCACCAGGCTCGGCTCTCCTCGGCTCTCTGGGCTATACCCTCGCCCTTAGTCACTCCCTCCCCTCCGCTCTGGCGGAAATAGGATTCCGGCATAGCCGGATTCCTTGAGGGTGATGACTATGCGGAGGCTCCGGCCTCCGACGGGCTTACATTATTTCATTTTCCAGATTATAATTTGTTATGTTTATAGTTTTAGTTTTACTATTGAAGCCAATATGCTTCTCCGGGAGCTACCCCTCCCTTTTAGTTTAAGTTTTTTGCGGAGCCACCGAGCTCCGCCGCCTCACCACTCACCCGGTCTCTCCCATCTCGCCCGGTATCTGCTTGGACTACTCCTCTCCGGTGTATGACAATAGTAGCTACCCCGATTCTGTAGTTGTCTGTTCTCCGGTAACGTCGGAAACAGACAACTACTTGCTACTTGTTCTACCGGATTCCCCAGCACGGTGCATGGCAAGAGACGGCCGAGTCGGGTACAACTCCACAACACCGGAACACTCCGGTGTTATGTCATATCAACCACGGACATTGTCCGGATGGTTAACAATGGTACTCATGTATCATTCCATTTACAGGCCACCCATTGTATGGAGACCGGCTGCAACGCCGTCCTTCAGGACCCCTGTGGGCACAACGTCTGCCAGACTCACGCCACCTGCGCAGTCCAACTAGATGGTTCGGTAGTGTGGCATCGTGAGAACTGTTTCACCTGCTACGATCTCATGGAACGAGTCTCCTCTGATGTAAGTGCCTCTCCGGCGTGTAAATAGGTGAACAGGGTGGATCATTGTAAAATATGTCAAACTTATACCTTCTAAGTTAAGTTATACTGTTAAGAGATAAGTTTAAGTTTAACACTAACCTTCTCTTACAGGCAGCCCAGTCTGTTCGGGATGCTGCTCTTTCCACCCTCAAGGCATGGGTGGGCGGCTTCGGGCGGAGTGTAGGCAAGGCGAAGCCATACATCCTCTCTCAAGAGATGGCCACTTTGATCTTCCCCGGGGGGAAGAGCACAGGCTACGTAGACCCCAAAGTAGCAGTTCCCATCATAGCATCTATTCAGGACGCAGTGGCTCAACACTCAGGGGAGGCTTCGGCGCAGGAGGTCGCAGAAGAGGTCACGGCACTCGATCTAGACGTCGAGCCCATGACAGTGGACGGCATGGGCAACGGTAAGGATGTTAATGAGGCAAGCTTTGTAGGTGCCCAAGGCCTTCCCTTGGGCACGTCTAGACCTTCTTCTCCTTCCTCTTCTACTTCCTTCCAGGGGTTCTCCAGGGGATTTCCATCATCTAGATCGAAATCCCTCTTGACGATCCCTAAAGTCAAGGGCAAGCGTGACACTAAATTGCTGCCAAAGCCCCTTCCCAGAAAATCATACACTAGCCAGTCCATAAAGCTCTGGCTCACCACCCCGGAGCGGACAAATCCAAACAGGAGTCTCTCGCCAAAGGCTCGAAGACCAAGTCTTCCAAGGAGAGAACCCACTCTTCCACCTCGGATCCTGTGGCATCCACCTCTAAAGGTGCGATACCTAAGGTATTCAAGGAGAGGGCAGAGCCCCCCTCCTTCGACCAGGAAGCATTCGCATCCAATATGATGCAACAAATGGGGAACATGGTTGGGAACATGGTTGGGAACTTGATCAATACCAAGTTCCAAGAAATCCTCGAAAGGCTGGTTACACAGGAGACCATAGTTGCAGGTCTCCAACAAGGCGCAGCGTCGGGGCTTCAACAACCTGGCCAAATAGCCCATGACCAGGTTATGCCGGACTCCTCCACTCTCCCTTCCTTCCATCCAAGCAACCCATGGAGGGTGGCTAATTATGCACCTTTCGTAAACGGAATGCTTACGATTGAGGGCTGCGGAACTCGAAGGATTGAGGACTTTGAGTTCTACCCACCAGGGTTGCAGGCCCCTTTCATAGGCTATGTCCGTCTTACGGAATCTGCTTTGATCAGGGAGGACAAGGTCCCGAAAGAGACAGTCATCCTCTCTCGGGACCAAGCTCAGCAAGTTTGGATACGTAACCTTGACGAATGGCAGTGTGTTAACACTAAAGTCACAGCCTTCAGGAGTCCATTCACCATTTTTACTGTGGATGAGGACACCCCGATCCCGTTTACATCTAAAGTGGCAGAACTCACTCTGCAAGCTGCAATGAGAGATGAGCCTATGCCACAGCTCCGGAAGACGGAATCAACATCTCTGCTACTTCCTGGAACAGATGACCTATGGGTAGACTTACCAGCAACCTTCTCGGTTGGCAAGCTTAAGGGGGCCGGCCGGCTAATGCCCTTTTTTAAGGACAGGACTTTGATATTCATACCACTTAATAAGGTGACTTGGGACATCTCCAAATCGCATATGATTTTCGCCTCTGACCTTCGGTTTTGTGACGCCAGGGCGATTTATCCCGAAAATAACCATTTTTCAAATTCTATCTCCTCCCTTGATATTTAAAATTAAGACCTGGGATTACTACCATATATAGACCTGATGTAGACCTCCAATCGAATGGAGAGTTTTTTTTCTAAAAGTCATTTTTTTGCTAGATATGAATTTTTCAAAATGGTAAAAAAATAAACCCAATAAATCAGGAGAAAAAAAATTTATAAAAAAAATATGAAACAAAAATTGGAAAAAAGGGCTCTATTTGATTGTTCTATAATGTCTTTCTGAGTTATATACCAAATTCCAATGTTATAGCTTTAAAACTAAGTGAGAAGATAGATTTTGAAGGTCAATAAGTATAGTTTTGAGATACGGGCGTTAGTTTTCCTTCGTATTTCTATAAAGACAATGTTAATAAATAATGATTATTATGAATGTATATTTCTTTTTTGTGTATTAATAAACCAAAACTATTTTATTTATCATAATTTAATCATAAATGATGATCCCTTTGCTCATATATCGCAGCCTGGGGCACTGCTTGAGGCAAGATGGGGCACTCCTTCCTACGCAATTCTCTCTCTCCCCTTCACTAACTCGGCTTATTACAGCGAATTTTCTTCTTCTGTATGTTAGCGAGATGTTTTCCTTGTATTTTCCTCTTTGGCATGATGAAATTATTGCCCGAAACAAAGATAAACAAACGTAAATGCAAGAGAATGTCAAGAGGTGAAACTCGAAGGCGTACTCTTTTTTTTTACAAAGACACAAAGACAATTTAATAAATCATGATTATTATGAATTTCATATTCCATTTTGGGTATTAAAAAACCAAAACTTTGTTATTTATCATAAATGAAGATCTCTTTGCTCAAAGATCGTAGCCTTGGGCACAGTGTGACGTGTGCTGTCAAGCAAGACGCTGGCGTTACTAAGCAACCCTCCCCTCTCTCTTCACTAACTATGCATATATTATGATATTCTGTAATAATACTTGAGCGATTTTTCTTCGTCTGTATGTTAGCAAGATGTTTTCCTTGTCTTTTCCTCATTGGCATGATGAAATTCTTGTCAAAACATACATAAACATACGTAAAAGCAGGCGCATGTCAGACATGAAATGGAACGTGTAGACTACTTGAAGTCTGTGATCGCACTAAATCAGGGCTGGACTTGGTAGCTGAGCCTGAAGTCTCCTTCTCGACTCGGGGAATGTCTACAGATGCCATTTCTCCCAATTTCTTTGACAATAATTATCAAAATTTACGATAATAGAAGAAATATTGCATTTTCTTATACGGATCAATGTTTTAGGCTTATTGAGTTACGTTAACTAATTACCCTGTAACTACGAAAGTAAGAGGAATTTTGACAAAATATTTCGTATACATATTCTCAATTGCCATATGAAGCTCCATGAATTTTTTCATGACTTTGCATTCTTCGCCCTATACCACCATATATAGGGGTTCCGGCCGGCCCCCTTAAACCTGATTGTGCCATCTCTCTATTCAGTGAGCGGCTACCCAGGCTGTCTGATAGGCTCATCCAGACAGAATTCGACGCTAGGACACGGCTTGCAAGGTCCCTCAACTCTCTAGTCATGACAGAAACAGCAGCTCTTGTGTATTCGCAAGAACCGTTGTTCAAGATCATTGCTAAGTCACAATTGCTGAGTATGCAATGTGACTTTTATGATTTTGTTGTGGCTAGGAGGAACTGTAGGAAGCACGTCCTAGCAGAATCCACGATCAGGCACGAACCCAACAAACTCCTGGCCTCTTTCTATATGGGGTGCGGATCTTTTTCCCGCCTCAGCAGTCAACGAGGTGCAAACATGAGGCTGCTAGGTTGAACCAAAGCCTGCGGGTTCGGTGGGGATTAGTCTCCAAAAGGAAATCGGAGTCTTCCTCTTCGAATCCCAAAGCAAAGAAAAAGCCTAGGAAGTTCCAACCCTTCCAGGCACCCCAGCAACAAGCTTTGGTTCAGGCAGTACCAGTCCCCCAACCCTCTACCTCTAAGAGCCAACCCCAACAGCAGTTTGTGCTGTTGACTCAGCCACAACAGCCGCAGGCATCAACTTCCTTTGCTGTTTCCCCAGCCTTTAACCCAACCTTTGAAAACCAGGCATTTCAGGCATTCAATAGGTTCGGTAGGGGCGGCAGATCTAGAGGCGCCTTTCGTCAACGAGGCGGCGGAAGAGCTACCAGCCGAGGCAGAGGTGCAAGGGGAGGACGTGGAGGCCGTCCATCAGCAACCCAATGAGAACTCCCCGGTAGGAGGGAGGCTGTACCTCTTTCGTCATCGTTGCAGGTTCAGCAATTGGGCACAGTATTGTTTCCAAAGGTCTGGGCTGGAGTTGGATCGAAGGTCCACCTCCACCCCCCACCTTCTATCAGGAACCAACAGCGGAGTTGGTAGAGTATTCCCGCGATCTCCTTCAGAAAGGAGCAGTGTCAAGAGTCAAACATTTAAAATTTCAAGGTCGCTTGTTCAGTTTGCCAAAGAAAGACTCAGACAAAAGAAGAGTAATCTTAGACTTGTCCCGTCTAAACTTATTCATTCTTTGCAACAAGTTCAAGATGCTGACCATCTCACAGGTCCGGACCTTACTTTCCCGTGGGGCCGTCACCACCTCTATAGATCTTACCGACGCCTACTATCATGTCCAGATAGCAAGGCACTTCTGTCTGTTCCTAGGCTTCAAGTTAGGGAACCAAGCCTACTCCTTCAAGGTAATGCCCTTCGGGCTCAACATAGCCCCCAGGATATTTACAAAGCTGGCGGATACGGTAGTCCAGGAACTAAGGTCTCAGGGTATTATGGTAGTAGCCTATCTGGATGATTGGCTCGTGTGGGCCTCAAGCATCGAAGATTGCCGCAAGGCTACAGCCAAGGTCATCCGTTTTCTCGAATACCTAGGATTCAAGATAAACAGGGCAAAGTCCCGGCTAACACCGACGTCCTGTTTCCAGTGGCTGGGAATTCATTGGAACTTGGATTCGCATACTCTATCAATCCCGCCATTGAAAAGGAAAGAAATAGCCAAGGCAACCTGACAATTTCTGAAATGCAAACAGACGTCCCGGAGAAACCAATTTGCTTCAGTGACGGACGTCCTATTGAAAGCCAAACTGAAGGATATAAATCGGGTTTGGCGTTCAAAAGCGAACAAAATATTCAGGGACAGGTTAGCCCTGATCCCGGCGATCTTACGGAAACGTCTCCGCCCCTGGGCGGAGGTCAAGAATTTGTCAAAGACAATTCCACTACAATTCCCTCCACCGGCCTTAGTGATCCACACAGATGCGTCACTAACAGGTTGGGGAGGATATTCACAGTACAAGAAGGTACAAGGTACTTGGTCCCTTCAATTCCGCCAGCTTCATATAAATGTCCTGGAAGCCACGGCGGTGTTCCTCACCCTGAAGAAGCTTCGCCCAGCCAAGAAATCTCATGTCAAGCTGGTGCTCGACAGCGCAGTGGTAGTACACTGCATCAACAGGGGAGGTTCAAAATCAAGCCACGTGAACCATGTCATGATAGCCATCTTTTCACTAGCAGGGAAGAACAAGTGGCACCTATCAGCTACTCACCTTGCCGGAATACAGAACGTTGTGGCCGACGCGCTTTCATGTTCAGTCCCACTGGAGTCCGAATGGTCTCTGGACAAGAAGTCATTCCAGTTGGGTATGTCAGCTAGTACTGGGGCTTCAGGTGGATCTCTTCGCCGCTGAATCGAACCACAAACTCCCTTGTTATGTGGCCCCCAACATGGACCCTCTGGCTTACGCCACAGACACGTTGGCTATAGATTGGAATCAATGGAACAAGATTTACCTCTTTCCTCCAGTGAATCTTCTCATGAAGGTTCTGCACAAGCTGAGGACATTCAAGGGTCAGGTGGCTCTGATAGCCCCCAATTGGCCCAAGAGCAATTGGTTCCCCCTTCTCCTGGAGTTGGGTCTCCGCCCTCAACGGATTCCCAACCCCAAGCTGTCACAGCTAGTACAAACGAGGACTGTGTTCGCTTCCTCAGGACTTCAGAAAGCCCTAACTTTATGGACTTCATGAAGTTTGCAGCTCAGAGGGATGCAGATATCGATCCTCATGTTCTTGGAATTAGATAAACCTGAATCAACCCTTCGTCCATACGATTCAGCAGTTAAAAAACTGGCTGGGTTCCTGAACGAATCTAATGTACGTACCATGACCACAAATCTGGCAATCTCCTTTTTCAGGTCATTATTTGAACAAGGTTTGGCAGCTAGTACAATCACTACTACCAAATCAGCCCTGAAAAAGATTTTCCAATTAGGATTTGAGATTGATCTAACAGAATCATACTTTACTTCCATCCCCAGAGCTTGCACCAGGCTCAGACCTACTGAAAGGCGTAAGTCAGTGTCATGGTTCTAAAATGATGTCCTTAAGTTGGCCTCAGATACTAACAACACCTCGTGTGATTATCAGTCCCTATTGAGGATAACACTATTCCTCACAAGCTTAGCCTCAGGTGCTAGAATTTCAGAACTGTCGGCTTTATCTAGAGACCCAGGTCATATAGAATTTCTCCCTTCAGGGGAAGTGTTAATTTCTCCAGATCGGCGGTTTCTTGCCAAAAATGAGGACCCATTAGATAGGTGGGCTCCGTGGAAAATCGTTCCGCTTCCACAGGACCAATCCCTTTGCCCGGTAACTTCATTGAAAGCTTTCTTAAATAGGACAACTCTGAAATCTCCTGGGCCTCTATTTATTAGAGAAAAAGGTGGCACCATTTCCCTAAAAGGTATTAGGGAACAAATCTTATATTTTATCAAAAAGGCCAACCCGCAGTCCTTCCCACGGGTACATGATATTAGAGCTATAGCTACCTCAATAAACTTTTTCCAACATGTGAATTTTGAAGATCTGAAGAAGTACACTGGCTGGAAATCTCCGACAGTATTTAAACGCCATTACCTTAAGTCCTTGGAAGCCCTTAAGTACCCGGCGGTAGCAGCAAGAAACACAGTTTCCCACGGTATCGGCGGTGATAGTAGTCAGTAGTTCAGCTTATGTCTCTCCTTTGCCTTCTCCTTCCTACCGGCCTCATTAGCATTCTTGCCTTAGTCCCAGTTACGTCACTGTCATACTGGTCCTTGGATGTAACATATTGTACATAATGTCTAGTTCATAAGGACCTTATATCTCAAATGTTTGTTTGCTATGATCATTAATATTGTTTGATAGTTTTAAGGTTACTTACTCTTTATGTTACTGGTTTGTAACTTGATTTAGATTATAATGAACTAACCTTCATTGTTTTTCATTGGGATCCTTTTGGAAAGTAATTTGTGTTCTTCCTTTTTCCAAGCTTGGTATTTCTCTGGTACTATTTCACGGAGCGAAACGGCCAAGCCCAGAAAAGGGATTTTGACGTAGGAAAAATCTATTTCTGGGCGAAGGGCCCGTGTCGCCCAGTGAAATCCCACCCTTGTCTTTCCCCCCCAACTGTGCACCAAGCTTGGATCTACACGGTAGCAGGTAGTGAGCCATAGGTCGGTTCCTCTCTTTTTGAGGTTTTTTGATGTAGGAGAGGCTAATTGGAGAAGGACCCATGGTAGTGGTTTCACTCTCCCCAGGAACCATACCGACACCTTTTAATAAAGGTGAGCAGCCAGAATATTCTGGCATTTCCAATTTAGCGGTTCTCTGGTATTATAACAATATTTTACCTTAGAAATAGTGCTAAAGGAACCTATTTCATGGAGCGACACGGGCCCTTCGCCCAGAAATAGATTTTTCTTACGTCAAAATCCCTTTATAGCTCACAAATTCACTAATGGCAACTTTTACACTGGCTAAAATCACGAATGTGGGTGTCTCAGGACCTCAGTTCTGCTTGTGACTTGAAGGGAGAATGTTCCGAGTCTCTCTCTCTCACATGACATCTTTTTGTAAATTTGCGCATAAATATACCAAGGGGTTGCTGTCGTTTTTTGTTCTTGTCTTTTATGATTGTATGTTAGTTATAAATGTAATTTACAAAGAAAAGTGCAAAGAAATATAAGAAAAAACATGTAAAAGTAAGAAAAAGTTACTGAATCTTCGTTCTCGGTAAATTTACGAAAATATTTTCAACAAATATGGTAAGAATTTGTTACTGATTTTATTTCTTACTGTTTTGATATTGTGTGAGCAGTCATTATAATTTTTCAAAATAAAATAAATTTATTTTAGAAAAAACATACACGTATATGTTGGTAAAATTTACGACTGTCTTGTAAAAGAGGCCCCACAAGGGGTTGTAAATAGTCATTTTTCACTTCTCATGGAGGGTAGGGAAAATTCTTTTGAACATTTTTTTCATCATGTGCATTTGCATATCTTCCTCTATCCATTGATGTGTTTTTTCATACATTAGACAACCTCAAAGTTTACCCGGCCTGAGGAGCTGCATATTGATATATTTATCCATCCGGTGAGGGTTAAGGACAAACAGCAGTTATCTTATCAAAAATTCCCAAATGAGTAGATTTCAAAACTGTCAAAGTTGACAGCACAAGCAAATGTCATGGCACAGACAAATCCAAAATCCCCATATTAATGATGCACTGGCTAGCAGATTTTAACAATAATGCCTGACTGAAAAATTTTATGGAAAAAATGTTTACAGGAGCTTTGTCAGTTTGTGTACTTTTCTCACATATGTGTGAGAAAGGTGAAAGAAAACTGGGTAAATGCTGTATGCATGGGAAAGAACCCTCTTGCCTCAAGTCCTTTTATATCTTATCACTGTGTCTATCAAAGGCACTATTCTGGCCAAGACCAAACAAATGAGAATTCTTTGACATTGGTTGGTCTTTCACATAGTTCTCTAGGGATGAACAGTAGCTATGCTATAAAATAAAAATTTATGCTCTCTTAGTTATAGTGGAGCCTCAACATACGAAAGTCCCTACTTATGAAAAATCCAAGTTACAAAAGCAAAAACAAAGATTTTTTTGCTTCAGGTTACGAAAGGGTAAAGTCCAAGATTCTCCCGGACCGCCGAGAACAATTTTAAAACTTGCGCGCCGCCAACTGAGTAGAATCGCCACCATCCTCCCACTCTCCCGTTGGTTCCTGAAGCTAGTCACTGCCGTAAGATCATGCTCTCCTATTGATCAGAATCTGTCACATCATGCTTCTCTGTAAAGGCGTTCCTTGACCATTTTTTGCGGCAGCATTATCGTAAACACTGGAATTCATTCGTTCACATATATTTAGTTTGTTAACGTAAATTCGTGTTAGTGATTTCGCTTTCGTTGTACAGCAAGTTACTTTATCGTGTTGTGCGTGAACTTGATTACTTACGTTATTAGCCATGGGTCCCAAGAATGTTGCTGAAGTTCACAGAAAGAGGAGGATGCTTTCTATGGAGAACGAAGATGGAGACAACCAAGAAGTGTTAATGTTTTCTGGGATTGACCTGTGTCGGCAGGTGAAAAATCCCTGTAGCTCATTTTTCAGGTATAAATACTTCTAGATATACCAGAGAAAAAGCTAGCATGTTATGCTGAAGTTACTACCCTCAGCGCGACCACCCCGAAGGGTGTCGGTATAAGTAAAGGGGCATTGTGGAAACCACAATACACAGGGCCTTCACCACTTAGAAGATTCCTTCTCAAAATCCCCTTCCGCGGTGGGAGCCGCTACAACGAAACCCACCGACAACTCCTCTCGCCACTACTACTAATACCCACGCACTCTTCTCATTCCTGTACTAGAGATTGTGTGTGATCCACGCTCTTTTGTTGCTCCAGGATTTTTCCCGTATTCTCTTGTTGATGGCTTTGCAAGGTTCTTCTGCTTCCAAGTTAAGTACCCCAATTTGTGTTTTCATATAGCATTTAGTTGAGAATAATATCATTTTACTGCCTCGGCCCCTCAAAGATGTGTTGTGGGTGCCGCCAGCTGAGCGGCCATTTTGGGTAGTCAGTGCAGCGCGAGGGAATTTCACACACCAATAGATTGAAGATGTAAATTATGTTAAGGTTAATTTAAGATGGGACTGACACTCGTCCCAACCGTGGATTCGTTCGGTTAAAAGAAGTAGTTATCTAACGTGCACTTTAGTAAAAATTTACCTCATGAGTTCGTGTGGGAGACGGGCGTCAGTCCCTATTTTATTTACAGTTATACTGTAATTAGTATTATAGTTTATTATATATAAGTGTTATTCATGTACATGACCTAATACTAGAGGCAGTTGAGTTGCCCCTATTCCTCTCCCTCAAAGCCAATCTAGCCTAGGCTAGGCTTGGCGAGTAGCCTATGTGTTCCTTCCTAACACCTGGTACATAGTTGGACTTACCTTCCGGCCGGTCTAGACTGATAAGTTAGTCTAGTAGGTTTAGTAGAGTTCATTCCCGCCCTACCGGTCTGGGTCGAAAAATTTGTCCTAGTAGGTTTGGTCGAGGAACATCATCCTTCTTAGTTGGCCAAGGGGGGCTATAGCCTACCTTGCCTAGTACGGTGGTAACCCGGAACACTGATAACGACCCCAAGTGGGTTATCGTTCCATTTTCCTTACCTAATTCTCGGGCAACTCTTCCACAAAACCTCTTTATGTGTATTTGTATAAATATTCATTGTGTGGCCGGTCGGTTAAGCCTGACCTACCTAGCATAGCCTCCTGATCGAGTGTGACCACTACCAATCGCGACGAGCCATGGCCAGTCTGCAATTCTTTCAAGGAGAGGTAGGCTATACAGCCTAGAATTAGGTCCACCCCTGATCGGGTGGGAGCCAGGCGATTTCGACCGGCCATGCATACTAACCCCTCCCCTCCCCCTCCTTCCAGAAGGAGGGGAGGGAGGAGGGGTTACCATTATCCATGTAGACTTAACCCATTACGCTCCGTGATGTTGCTCTGACGACCCTGTGGTCTACCACCACATCAGTCGTTCGGGTTGCGCCGAACGTGGCATGACAGCAATTTCAGGCTGAAACGTCTCGGTCTCTGTATCTCTACCGCTCCGGTAGGGGTGAGGGTAGAGGAAGGAACAATCCTCCTACTATATAGCTAATGGAGTCAGAGGGAATCTCCCCCTCCGGCCCATGGCTTCACCGCCCCCTGCCCCTTCCGGCATATACAGGGAACCGATTCGTTGCCTAGGCAGAGCTCCGGCGATAGTTCTACTTACAGCTCCGGTCTTGTGAGGGACCGGTCGAGTGGATTGCTTCACAGTCGCTGTTCAATTACTAAAATTAGTATGGCCGAAACTCAATTTCATCCCTTTCCAAGCTCCGACAAGGAAGGGGAATAAGCATGTTCGTCTACGGTATACGTAGCCATCTGTCTCCGCCGTATGTGCAGAATAGAAATATTTATGCGAGGAAGAAGGATCCGTCCTACCCTTCCAGCATTGGCAGATGGCAGGTTTTACAATAATGAACCTGGACATTCTCCAGGGATGGGAATGAGACTAGACCATACAAACAAAAGTTAAAAGTGTACTTTATTCTTTGTAGACATTATCATGTAGTATACATCTAAGTTTAACTACTAGAATAAGATGCATGTACTCTCCGGAGTTATCCCCGTTACCGAAGTTCGGGACTCATAAACACATTGCATTACAGATGGTCCATTGTCAGTCGGAGGGTTGCCACGCTTCGGTGAGCAACTCTTATGGCCACGTAGTTTGCAGATCTCACGCCAACTGCGCAGTGCCGCTGGATAACTACGTGGTCTGGCACCCGGACGCCTGCACCATTTGTTATGAAATGGTGATGACCTTGTCTGATGAGCAGGTGAGTAACGCTTTTAATCAAAGGTGTTATATGCTTAACATGGTATTATGTATTAAATTATGTATTTAATATAATTCTTCCTTCCAGACGAAACACTAACATGAGTTTCTCTTAACAGGCGGACACGGCCTCCCGCCACGAAGCGAGGATAGCTCTCCGGAAGTGGGTCGCGGGGTTCGATAAGAACGCGCCTAAGGGACAGCCATACGTACTGGATGCAAGGCTGTGCTCCCTGCTTTTTTCGGGAGCCACAGCGACAACGGCCGTTCCAGCTAACATCGCCGAACCCCTCATCGAGGCCATTCGAGTTGCGAAGATGCCAGGACCTGAGGAGCAGGAGGACTTAATAGAAGAAGTGGCAGCCATGAATATCCATTCTGAACCTATGGCCACGGACGATCAGGTAGGTGGGGAGGTAAGTGTCTCATCTTTAGCCCTACTCCTTCTTCTTCCTCTTCCTTCAGGGGCTTCTCAGGGCCCCTCTCCTAAACAAATAGGAGCTCTTTCTGTTGCCCCGAAAGTAAAGTCTGTTCGACCCAAGACTCTAAAGAAGGTCTCCAAACCAGCTCTGCCAGCGGCGAAGGAGTTGTACTCGGCCCCCTAGCCGTCGACATCCTCCGGCCCATCACCTGCTGCCAGGAACCCTTCACCTACTATGGGGACAGTAACAACACCATCTGTTCCTATGGGGGCGGAGCACAGGTTTGACCCCGAAGCCTTCTACTGGAGAAGGTTAGTGGAGTCATCGACCAGAGGCTAGAGGCTGCACGTCTCTCCTCGGCCCCGGACTCCTCCGGCCAAGCTTTCTAGTCACTGACGGAAAGAATTAAACCGCTGGAGGAGATGCTTTCAGGACTTCTCCACTCTGGAGCTCCGGCCCTCTCCATGATAATGCCGGACGCATCTAAGCTGCCCGCGTTCGATAAAGTGAACCTGTGGAGACAGGCTCTGCATGCTCCGTTTTCGGACGGAAAGTTGACGATTGAAGGTTGTGGAACCCGGCTAATCGAAAATTTTGAATTCTTCCCACCTGGGCTTCATTTTCCCTTCCCAGGATTCGTGAGGCTGGCGAAGCATGCTCTTGTTAGGGTCGATAAGGTCCCTAAGGAAATGGTCATCTTTCCTAGGGAGCAGGCCCAAGCAACTTGGGTCCGCTCCCTCACTGATTGGGGCTGCGTCAACACAAAGTTGACGCCTCACAAGGGCAAGTATACTATTTTCGTGACCCCAGACGGTGTTCCGTCACCTTGTACCTCCAAGGTGGCGGAGTTAACACTGCAAGCAGCAACGGAGGACAAACCGATGCCAGTGCTAAGGGAAACAGAGGCTACCTCCCTCTTGCTACCCACCGGAATGGACTTTTGGGCGGACGCTCCGGCCATGTTTACTACTGGTAAACTAGACCTGGATTGCGCCTCTGACCTTTTCTCTGAAAGACTGCCGAGAATTCTGGATCACTTGGTGAAGGCGGAGTTCGAGGCCAGGAACAGGCTGGCTAGATCCATCAAGTCCGTCAAAGCGGCGGAGCTAGTAGCCACCACTTATGAAGAGGAGCAAGTCTTCAGAGTCCTGGCAAAAGGACTGCTGCAGACCTTTAAGGCGGATCTGTACGACTTCACTATAGCCAGAAGGGCTTGTAGGAAGCACGTACTGGCGGGGGCCTCAATCAAACATGAGCCCAATAGACTCATAAGATCATCAATCTGGGGAGATAACCTCTTCCCTAAGGAAGAGGTTAACAATATTCTCCACGAGGCAGCCAGGGCCAACCAGAGCCTAAGAATCCGCTGGGGTCTCCCTTTCAAACGTCAGTTTGAAGGACCCTCACAGCAAGGTAGGTCTAAGAAGAAGGCAAGGCGGCATAACCCCTACCAGACGGCCCGACCACAAACATTCATGCAGGCGATGCCTGTGTCGCATGTCGGTAAGCCTTCTACTTCTAAGGCTCCTCCTCAACAGTTTGTCTTAGTACAGACCCCCACAGCTCCTCAACCCTCTACTTCCACAGCAGTGGTAACATCCCCAGCCTTCAACCCAACCTATGAAACGAAAGATCTCTTTGCTCATACAGCAGGCATGCCGGAAGTAGCCGAGCCAGAGGCGGATCACGGTTATGAACCGGTTCTAGAGGCAGGGGCTTCAGGGGAGGTAGAGGCACCAGACCTGCTGCCAACCCGTGAGAGATCTCAGGTAGGAGGGAGGCTATATCTATTCTGGGACCGATGGATCTTCAGTCCATGGGCCCACAGTATAATCTCGAAAGGCCTAGGCTGGAAATGGGAGAAGGGCCCTTCTCATCCAGTCAGTTTCTACCAAAAACCCACGGCGGACCTTTTGGACTACACCAAAGATCTCCTCCTAAAGCGGGCCATAAGGAAGGTGAAGAACCTGAGATTCCAGGGACGATTGTTCAGTGTCCCAAAGAAGGACTCAGACAAGAAAAGAGTGATACTGGACTTGTCGCGTCTCAACTCTTACATTCACTGCGACAAGTTCCACATGATGACGATCTCGCAGGTACGGACCTTACTTCCCTGTGGGGCCGTCACTACCGTGATAGTATGCGTCACAGACGCATACTATCACGTTCCAGTAGCCAGGAACTTTTCCCCGTACCTGGGCTTCAAGCTAGGCAAACAAGCCTACTCGTTCAGGGTCATGCCCTTCGGACTCAACATTGCGCCCAGGGTATTCACCAAACTAGGAAAAACGATAGTTCAGGAACTAAGGAAGAAAGGCATTTTGCTAGTAGCCTACCTAGACGACTGGCTAATTTGGGCAACCACCGTGGCAGAATGCCACTAGTCAACCACCAAGGTACTAGGATTCCTGGAATTCCTAGGGTTCAAATGGCTGGGAATTCAATGGGACCTGAACAAACACGAGCTATCTCTCCTGCCCAAAAACGCCAGAGAAATAGCAAAGGCTACTAAGCACTTTCTCAAGAACAAACGAGCTTCTCGGCGAACCCAAGAAAGGATCCTAGGCTCGCTTCAGTTCGCATCAGTCACAGACGCCCTGCTAAAAGCCAGACTGAAAGACATCAATCAAGTCTGGAGATCAAGAGCCAACAACAAGCTCAGGGACAAGGTTTTAGTTATCCCACCTATTCTAAAAAAGGCCGGAACCTGTCCAAGTCAGTACCTCTGCAGTTCCCTCCGCCATCACTAACCATCCACACAGACGCTTCTCTGAGCAGTTGGGGAGGGTATTCACCACACAAGAAAGTCCAGGGAACATGGTCAGAGACATTCTGCCAGTTCCATATCAACATCCTGGAAGCAATGGCAGTCTTCTTGACCCTGAAACGTCTGTCTCCGGCCAAAAAGATTCACATACGGATAGTTTCGGACAGTCTCATAGTGGTACACTGCATAAACAGAAGAGGCTCCAGGTCCAACAAATTGAACCATGTATTAATAGCAATATTCTTGTTGGCGGAAAGGAATCAATGGCATCTGTCAGCAATTCATCTAGCAGGAGTGAGAAATTTTATAGCGGACTCCCTGTCCAGGACAACTCCTCTGGAATCAGAATGGTCTCTAGACAACAAATCCTTCAATTGGGTTGCAAATCAGATCCCGGACCTTCAGGTGGGCCTATTTGCCACGGAAGCCAATCACAAACTGCCTTGTTATATGGCTCCCAACCTAGACATTCGAGCTTTCGCAACTGATGCAATGTCCCTAGACTGGAACAACTGGCAGAGGATTTATCTCTTTCCACCAGTGAACCTTCTATTGAAAGTGCTACACAAGCTAAGATCCTTCAAAGGAAAAATAGTTCTGATAGCCCCCAACTGGCCGAAGAGCAATTGGTATCCACTTCTCATAGAATTGAAACTCAATCCCCAGCTGATACCGGCCCCGAAGCTGACGCAAGTCGTACAAACTCAGACTGTGTCAGCTTCCTCAAGAATTCTGAATGCCCTAACTTTATGGACTGCATGAAATTTGCGGCTCAGAAAGACGCAAGTATAGACCCTCTGAACATTCTATTTATAGAATCTGATAAGAGGGAGTCCACAATTAGACAATATGATTCAGCAGTAAAGAAACTGGCCAAGTTTGTAAAGGACTCAAATGTTCACGAAATGACCACAAATTTGGCAATCTCTTTCTTTAGGTCTTTATTTGAGAAAGGTCTAGCTGCCAGTACTATTACCACAGTGAAATCAGCCCTAAAGAAAATCTTCCAAATAGGCTTTAATATTAATCTTTCGGACGCCTACTTTTCTTCTATCCCAAAAGCATGCGCCCATTTAAGACCAATAGACCGCCCTCAGTCAGTTTCGTGGTTCTTAAATGACGTACTTAAATTGGCTTCAGACTCAAATAATGAATCATGCTCCTTCTCAACTCTATTGAGAAAGACACTGTTTCTAGTAGCACTGGCATCAGGAGCTAGAATATCTGAACTATGAGCTCTCTCCAGAAACCCAGGCCATGTCGAGTTCCTCCCGTCAGGCGAAGTCCTTCTCTTACAGGACAGGCAGTTTTTAGCCAAAAACGAGGACCCACAAAATAGTGGACTCCTTGGAAAATCCCTCCCCTTATGGAAGATAGTTCTTTATGTCCTGTCTATATTCTTAGAACCTTCCTAACCAGGACTTCTCAAATAACTTCAGGCCCTCTGTTTGTTAGAGAGAAAGGTGGTACAATCACCTTAAAAGGCATCAGGCAACAAATTCTTTACTTCATTAAACAAGCCAATCCGGACTCAGTTCCACATGTCCATGACATCCAAGCAGTTGCCACGTCTATTAATTACTTTCAAAATATGAACTTTGAGGACCTGAAAAAATACATGGGTTGGAAATCTCCGGCAGTTTTTAAACGCCACTATTTGAAGAACCTACAAGCCCTTAAATTCCCAACTGTGGCAGCAGGAAGCATAGTCCTCCCCGAAGATCGGGGTTGACATCCTACCTTTCCCTTCTGTTTTTCTTTCCTTTTCACTCTCTCCTACCTACACGACTCGCTCGTACTCCCCACCATCCTCTTCTCCGGGCCGGGTTAGACCTGTTCATCCCGCCACCGGAGCTTATATATAGTGTAAATAGTTACTTGATAGTGCCTTATTGGCCATACCAATTGTGTCTTGCTTAACTTCCAGTTTATTTGACTTCACAGTCTTATATTATAATTCATATTATATTATGATGTTAGTTTTAAGTAGATTAAGGCTTAATTAGTTCATAAGTAATTCTATTTTTATACAACTATAGCAGTAAATAATTTCTATTTAATCTTACTTTGGGTTTTATTAACCCCCTTTTAGAAACATATCTGTTAAGCTTGGATATAATTCTCTGTTATGTTTTCACCGGCCGACACAGGTCGATCCCAGAAAAGGGATTTCTGGGCTCAGCCCGTGTCGCTACGTGAAATGTCCCTTTAGCACACATTTCTAAGGTAAATTATTGCTAACATACCAGAGAAAAAAGCTAATATGGAAATGCCAGAATATTCTAGCTCGCTCACCTTATTTAAAGGTGTCGGTATGGTTTCTGGGGCGAGTGAAACCACTACCAGAGGTCCTTTGCCATTTAGATTCATCCTTCTTCAAAATCCCTCTACTAAAGAGGAGCCAACCTAAGGCCCACTCCTCGCTACCGTTACGGCTAGCGCCTCTGACTGTCATTCCTTTCGTTTGCACAACCACACCGCATGTAATTTTTCTGCTCTGTGTTGTGTTCGTTCTGGAATTACCCCATCTTCATCATGCAACATCAAGATTCTTCTGCATCCAAGTTAAGTAATGCTATTAATGTTTTATAACATTTACAAACTGCCATGGACCCGTTTAACCGTTTTATTTAGGTTGTTTATGGACGGCGTCCCATGCAGCATTGTTCCCGAGCTGCCATGCGCGGCTCGCTCCCACGTGTTCCATTGTTTCGTGCTACATTTGGTCCTCTATACCGTTTGTGCTCGAATAATTTAGCAGTACATTATTATTCTTTTGATGATGTATTATTGACGTGTTATTTACGTATTTTATCTCAACATGGGGGTTGTTTACGAGTTCACTCTAGGCTCGTAGCCTACGTTGTTTCCTTCAGCTTAGAGTTCATGCATGCATGTTCTTTTAGGTCAGGTTTCTATGAGATAGGCTCTTTAGAAGGACTCTGGTCCTTTCTCTCATGTCCTGAGCCACCCTGGTCACCGCCCTACGTTTCTACGTATCAGCATAGGCTAGCTGCTCAGAGTCGCTAGGTTCGCCCTTCCTTCTCGGTTGGTCCGATCCAGCTTCTCCAGGAAACCTCTTTCTCTCCTTCATCATATTTTCTTCCTTCTCCCCCATGTTTTGTTAGGATGTTACTTTGTATTCATGCTTATCGAGACGGTTCTGGCTGGCCTAGGCCACCTCGGATCGCATATCCTTTCTCACCGCGTGGTTCATCCCACGGCCGAGAAGGTTCCAGGCGCCCGCTATGAGCCACCCAGCGTCGGTCCCCCATGCTCTCTTCCCCTCCTGGGGCGAGATACGCTTGTTCACGTTGTCCCAGACAACCGATCTGAGCTCCCTCCCTTCCTCCATCCTACGCGGGGGGATACGGGAGTTAGCTGGAGGACACTCGACACCGGCTCGGCTCCATACCGCTCTCCCCATAGAGTACCAGAGGGACCCCTGCCTGGCCGAGTCTCGGTTGGCCACCAGGCTCGGCTATGCTTGCCTCTCCTCGGCTCTCAGCCCGCTCTCCCCTACCCCGAGTCACCACCCTCCCGCTCCGGCGGGTCAGGACCCCGGCATAGCCAGGTCCCAGGGACCAGTGACTCCAGGCGGGCTCCGGCATCATTTCAAGAATAAGTTTTCATGCATGTTTACGTTTATTCTTAACATCCATTATCGTAGTTTACGTTGGCGGAGACCCTGCTACCTACCGGGTTTCACCACCTACTTATTCTAATTTTAAGGACGGCGGGGTTGTCAACCCCGCCACTTATTATTGGTCCCCTCCTGCTCCTCACCCGCCGCTCCAGTACTCCTCGCTCCGGCATAAAGGTTAGGTGCTACTCCTGTTTCAGTGGTCTTTTGTCCTCCGGAAACGCCGGAGACACACTGATTCAAGCTGTTTTACCGATCCTGTCGGACAACTCACCACATTACACGGCAGAAGAGCAGGTAGAGACTAATCCTTCTTATCTTTTAACTCCGGAGCATTCCGGTGTTATGATAAATCACATCACGGACTTAGTCCAGGGTGTTAGTGTTGATACTCGTGTATCATTTCACTTACAGGTCACCCACTGTATGGAGTCGGGCTGTAACCCTTTTTGATGAAGGAAAAATCTATTTCTGGGGGAAGACCTGTGTCGCCTGGTGAACCCAACCCTTTATTATTTTTTACATTCCCTACCCTGGTTAATCCAAGCAAAAAATTACTACTCCAGGAATGAGAAGAGCGTGTGGGTATTAGTAGTAGTGGTGAGAGGAGTTGTTGGTGGGTTTCGTTGTAGTGGCTCCCACCGCAGAAGGGGATTTTGGGAAGGAATCTTCTAAGTGGTGAAGGCCCTGTGTATTGTGGTTTCCACAATGCCCCTTACTTATACCGACACCCTTCGGGGTGATCGTGCTGAGGGTAGTAACTTCAGCATAACATGCTAGCTTTTTCTCTGGTATATCTAGAAGTATTTATACTTGAAAAATGAGCAACAGGGATTTTTTACCGGGCGACACAGGTCTTCCCCCAGAAATAGATTTTTCCTTCGTCAAAATCCCTTTTCTGCCATCTGTTAATGTGTTTCGTAAAGTTTAGTGTTAATGTTTTCTGCCATTTTTTAATGTGTTTCGTAAAGTTAAGTGTTCATGTTTTCTGCCAATTGTCCTCCTCCTCTGTCGCCACTTTCAGAGATCGCCTCACTCGAAAGGTAAGGTTCCACATTTTACTACATATGTACATACAGCATTTCTTGTACCATGTATACTAATACACTTTACTTACAGGTAACACCTACAATAAAGGTTATGTTAGGTATTGAATGGTCCGAATTGTTGTATTTCATTGTTTATTGGTCAATTTATCTTTATTATAAAATTTGCTGTGGTGTTTTTGTAGGGCTTGGAACGAATTAGGCAATTTACATGTAAAACGTAGTTCGAGATACAAAAAAATCAGGTTACGAAGGACGCTTTGGAACGGATTAATTTCGTATCCTGAGGCACTACTGTATATGCTATACCTAAGTATTTTGTGGGGAGGGGGGGGGTTATATATGTCATCAATTGAAGTAAGCAGACCTAAGCAGAACTACTGCAGTCAGCTATGATTTTGTTAGGCTACACTGTACAGTACAATATTGTACATATTCTTAGATGAAATTAATTTTGCAGATTAGCCCACTTACGCCGAAGCGGTAAAAAAAAAAATTGTCTCCCGTGTGCCGGAGGTGTTTCGGAGTGAGAGCGGAAGCGGAAAATGATATTGTTATGATACAATAAAGTTTGTTCATACTTACCTGGCAGATATATATATAGCTGTATTTTCTGAAGTCCGACAGAATTTTAAAAACTTCGACACACGCAGTGGTCGGTCAGGTGGTTAGTACCCATTCCCGCCGCTGGGAGGCGGGTATCAGGAACCATTCCCATTTTCTATTCATAATTTTTATTTCCACTGTCCCCTGAGGGGAGGTGGGTGGGTACTTGATTATATATATCTGCCAGGTAAGTATGAACAAACTTTATTGTATCATAACAATATCATTTTGTTCATGAAACTTACCTGTCAGATATATATATAGCTGAATCCCACCTTTGGAGGTGGGAAGGGACAGAATAGAAGGATTTGGGAAACAAATGCATGCAGATGATTTACATCTTGGTTCCACCTGTTAGCATAGCTGACTTCGTGATTACTGTCACCCAAGTCTGCTTCTGCTTTACTAGAGTTGCCAGCGAGGTAGAGACCTATAAAGCTGGTGCACTCCAGATGATCTGTCAACGGGGGCGTGACCACAATGTGACTAGACCATATTGACCATACCATGAGGGCTAAGAAGTAAAATAAATATATATATATATAAATATATATATCACCACCTGACCAACCTAGCCAAAGTTAAGGTGTGTTAACTAAGGTTTAAGAGTTAAGAAGTCGCCGTTGTCGGCGACTCAACAACTAAATTAAGAGCTCTTCCTAACCATTTTCTACAGGATAGGATGAGTGGTACTTCTTGCCCCAAGATTGTGTCTGCAGACACGTATGGCCCTAGCGAGCAGCAGATCTCATATGCCATCTTCACATCTCGCAGGGAGTGTGAAGTGAACACAGAGTTGCTTCGCTAAAACATGGTACTCAGGATGTTGCTGAGTGCCATGCTCTGTTGAAATGCTTCCGAGGCCGCGCCCTCACCTCGTGAGCATTCAGGATAACAGATTTCAATTCTTTGTGCAAACACAATGAAGGAGCATTTTTGAAAGAACTCCTTAACACTAAAGCCAGGGTGTTCTTCAAAATGGGCAAGTCTGGTCTTTTTCGGAACACTGCAGATTGCCCGAATGAACTTCGACTTTCTTGAGTTTTATGTAGATAAAACTTGAGAGACCTGACAGGGCACAGGACTCTCTCTGGCTCCTGCCCACTAACTTGTGCCATCCTTGCTTCCAAGCTCCTGGCCCAAGGACAAAACGGGTTTCCATTCTTAGGCCACAACGGAAGGCTTAGAGAGCACACCGCCTTGTGTTCTCTAAAGCCAAAACTTGTGACGATGGCTTAAAATTTCACTAACCCTCTTTGTCGTATCTAGGGTGGTTAGAAGAAGGCCTCCTATCACATGCAAAAAGTTAACAGGTAGGAGAGGTTCGAATGCTTTGACATCAAGACTTCAGACTATGTCTAAGTTCCATATTGAAAGCTTCGATCTGGACATGCACAGTCAGTACTAAAGTCAGGTGACCGACCAGTTGACAGTCAGGGACGAATCAAGGACAGCAAGGCTGTACCCTGAAGACCATAAGGCACTATTCTGCGCTGAAGGATGAGTGTCTGGACTGCCTGGGCGATTCAATCTAAGCAAACCTTGGGGGTGTATCAACGCAACCCAACGTCGTCAGCGAATCAACTCCTGACTCGAGCCTCTGGTGCCAGGAGAAAGAGCAAGGAGCAAAAAGGCGATTCAGTCCCGGAAGGAAGAATGCCTAACAGTCCAACCTGGTCTATCATGTTACACGATCATCGGGGGTGTATAAACGCAACCGACTTCGTCAACAAGAAACTCAGGGCTACTAAATGTCGCCTGATCTCGCACGAGTGTCTGACTCTGAGAAAACAGGTGAGACAAAAAGTAGATGGTGAGCGAGTTTCGAGATTCCACAGAACTCAAAAATCGTGAAGGGCTTTGTGTTTGACAGACGCAAATCTCTGAGCCCAAAGGACCGTCAACACATTTGCGTATTCTTTAATAGTTGTGACTGCCAGCTTATCCCATTCTTCAGACGGAAATAGGAAGACGGTAATCTTATTCCTGTCAACATCTCGATAGTCTGAACGTAGTCAGACTCAGAGCGGAGAGGTTATAGGTACCTTTCGAGTTAGAGTAGACCGACTCTCTCGGAAAAGGTCCTTGGAAAGTGAACTAGGAAGTATGTGACCTCTGTGAATCCAGGATCCTGAAGGCCAACATGGGGCGATCAGCGTCATTGTCGCTCCCTGTGACGTCATAAATCCTCTTATTACATTTCCTAAGCGATTGAAAAAGGGGAAAAGAGACTAAACATCCATCCCCGTTCAATATCATAGGATGGCGTTTAATGGTACCGATCCCGGATCGAGAATAAGGGAGCAGAGAAGAAGAAGCCTCTTCGTCCTCAACATATCGAAGAGAAGAATGAAAGGGCGTCCTAAAGTCTACCCAACTCTCAACTTACTTCTAAAGAAAGATTCCACTCGGAAGAGAATAGTTGCTGCCGTCGATCGAGACGATTCGTACGGACTTTTGCAATCCTGTAACGAACCTGTAAGAGGATCGTTACATTCTACGCCTGCTTGTTGTTATAATAGGCTCTTTCTCGTAAACTCGAACAAGGACCGAGAGAAGATACTTCTTAAGATATGAGAGAGCTGTGGAATATCAGAGTTGATCTGGAACACTGGTTCCCAAAAACTCGTTTCGAGGACTGGAGGGACTACCGAATCGCTTTTACTTCAGATTAAGATCCAGGACATCTGAAACCCTATCCAGATGTCCGGCACCTTCTTTTCTATCACCTCAAGTGATAGACGCACTGAGAGATGTTCAGAATCATTACTAGATCTTGAATAATATTTCAGTTCCCGGTAGGAAAAAACTGTGGTCTGAATTGCAGTCTATTCGGGGAAACAAACTTCTTCAGGAAGGAAATGGTCCCCAGCAAGCTCATCCATTCCTTCCCCGAGTATGCTTACTTCCCTAATAAGGCTGCGCTTTGCCTAAGCAGGAGAGCATATAAAAGTGCAATGTTGCGGTAGACTCGTAGTTCTATACCGTGCGGTAACGAGCACCGAAAGGATTAAGAGATAACTCTGTTGAACATAGTAAGGCAAAACGAATGCAACGTTTATTCATTCACTGTAAGAAATCCCCTCAATCTTAGGCTAAAGTCCGTGATTGTAGGACAGAGATACAGTTAGTCAGTCAATCCCGCAGGAGAGACGTAACCGCCAGCACAGAGATACGGTTAGTCAGTCAATCCCGCAGGAGAGAGAGACGTAAGCTACCGCGCATGACAGCGCACGATCTGTTACTGGCTCGGTTGGACTGGAGGACAGACAGCGTGACAGCAGCAGCCAGCAGCTTACGAACGTCGTCTTTTAACTTTATGTCTGGGTTGCCAGCTACCCTATTCTACGAAGAAATAGGTCCGTTATTTTTTGAGCAGAAAGACTCAAGCTGGTATATTTAAGCGAAACAGAAAACGCTAAATATATAGATGCGTTTGTGTCGTCAGAACACTACCATACAACGGTAAAAGATAATCGGAAACTCCTGGAAGGCTGCAGGGAGTAACGATTAAATTTGTCCTTAAAATAAAGACAATAGACCTCTCGGTTGCCATCCGAAGAGGTAACTACAGCAAGCGTGTATGACTTAAACCAACCAGTAGTAAAATAACGCAAGGCAAAATATTTTATTATATCACAATAAGGTTTGTTCATACTTACCTGGCAGACATATATATAGCTGAATTCGGAAATACAGCTACATACATATCTGACAGGCAAGTTTCATGAACAAAACTTAAAGAATCGAAGCAGACAGCTCAAGCTTCTTATGTTATTGGACATAAGCGTTCATTGACATAGTCTACAAGTCTATTTCTTGTACGAGTCTGCGAATGACGAATGAGAGCTCTTCCGAATCTTGTCAATAAGAGCTTATTCGTTTACGCAATATCAAGTTAAAGAGATGTTTGTCAATGAGAACTAACCAATTTACGGGACAAAGAGATATTTTGTCAATGAGGGGATACCCACTTACTTGACAAAACGATAGTATATTGTCAATGGGGGAAAGTCACTGAATTGACAAAACGTAATCCAGGAAGTCGAGCATTTTATTTTTCCGATTCCCGTCTCAAACGAGGAAGGGGGCAAGAATCCTGTTAAGAGACAGGGCTTACGGCAGGTAGAACGACGATGTTCAATTCGGCAGCGTAGTCCGACTGGAAACTGACAAAATCTATCATCTGAAAACCCTTTCAGATGGGCTAAAAAGCTTGCAAAATTATCCTGGAAGAGGAAGAAACTCTCCAACCAGCTTCCTCTCCCGTATCACAACTAATGCCTGCTAAAGCTTAAATTTATTGGCAGTATGTCAAAGGAAGTCCTGTCTTGCGCTTTCCTGAAGAGCGTCCTTTTGATGAATGCCTTTGCAAGAATCCTACTGAACGTCGCTGAGATGTCGAGCCTTTACATAAACCGTAACTGCCTTATCGCAAAGTCTTGACTGCGGTAGAGAAAACGAGATCTTCCCTTGAGCTTTCCTTAACTCCATCCACCTTTGCGAAACGCAATATAATATTGACAGAGACCTCTTGAATTCGAAACGAAACCCGAGGTCTTGCTGGGTTTCAAAGACGAAGTTGTCTGTTCACTTTAAGCTTCCTCCGAAGCACTGCTTACTTCACAATTCTTGAGGCTCAAATCTTAAACAAGAGCTTGAAGAGTTCAACAGAAACGTTCAGCCAGGAGACAAACCTGGTGTGCGCTTTCGGCGCTGGCGTCCGGCGTCCATTTGCGAGGACGCTCGGCGTCCTGGCGCGCGCTCAGCGTCCACTGGCGAGGACGCTCGGCGTCCACTGGCGCGCGCCTGGCGTCCATCCGAGCGTCCCGTTCAAGCCGAGCGTCAAAAGAAGCGTGCAGAAAAGCGTCACGCTCCTGACAGGCGTCAAAACAAGCGAGAGAAACTGCCTTCTTTTTCATATTTCTCGGTGGAAAGACGTACACGTGATCAGGCGACGTTCGCCTTCTTACTTCTCACTGAAACGCATAACGAGAGAGAGAGAGGGGACGTGAAGCGTCCTCTTCTATAAAGCTTCTATTTAGAGGGCGCGAGTCCTACCGAAGGGACGCCAGAATCGATGTGGGTTCCCCGTAACCCTCCTTCGGCTTTCGACATGCCCTCTCCCTGGTCCTGGGAGTCCGACAGAGGTCCAGGCCTAGAGGCGTTATGGGGCGGATCTGACGTTCCCTCCTGACGAGAGAGAGGACGTGAAGCGTCCTCTTCTCTAAAGCTTCTTAGAGGGCGCGAGTCCTTCCGAGAGCTCCAACCCTTGCGCGGGGAGGACGCCTCGGAGGACGAGAAGCAATCCTTCAGGATTCGTGCACGTGCACCTAAGAACTTTGGCAGTCTGGGGATTTTCCATCAGAAACTGGCCGAAGGCCACGCCAGATCGGTGGGGTTGGGGTTCCTCGTAACCCTTCCTGTCGGGCTTTCGACATGACCCTCTCCCTTGTGGTCCTGGGAGTCCGACAGAGGTCTAGACCTAGAGGCGTTATAAGGCCGATCTGACGCACCCTCCACTACACAAGGGGCACTGTCACTGCACTTAGCCACTTCACTATTGCTCTCTAAAGCAAGCACTTTCGATTCTAAGTTACGAATCGAAAGAGTATAAGAGAAAGGGCAATAACCTCTACAGACACTGTTTTAGGGCCCGAAGGCAACATACAGGGTTAGGAGTAACAATAATAGAAGTAGCACTCTTCACAACAATGAAGGAGAGCGATCACCTCTCGCAGACATATTCATAACCCGTAGGCCATACTATAGGGTTAGGCAAAATAAAGTCTACAGGAAGGTTAGCAGGTTCACTACCCTGACTGTTGTTTACTGATTAATTGCGTACATACGAATCATACTTTTTCCTTACGGAATTAGACATGTTTACTGATTAATTGCGTACATACGAATCATACGTCTTCCTTACGGAATAGACAAAGTCTCACACTCCTTACATGACAAATCTCAACAAAGAAGCAAGACCCATACCCCTCGTGCATACCAAGTGCGGATCTACCGAAGCTTTCGGTAGCCACACCCTATCTTTGCAGACAACCCCCTCTGAAACTAGCCTAACTAGATTCAGATATCTTATGCAAAAATGAATCAAATTCAAATCAATTTAAGATAGCGTAATGCCTAGCCACAAAATCCAAGTAAATAAATCAAAAGACAATTAGGATACTTAGCGGCAATGAAGTTTCCAAAATCCTAAGACAGAGGTACTGAAAACAGGTGTTTTCAGCACCGGCGACAGAAAAATTATGAATAGAAAATGGGAATGGTTCCTGATACCCGCCTCCCAGCGGCGGGAATGGGTACTAACCACCTGACCGACCACTGCGTGTGTCGGAAGTTTTTAAAATTCTGTCGGACTTCAGAAAATACAGCTATATATATATCTGACAGGTAAGTTTCATGAACAAAAAATATTTTTTTCAAAAAATCACAGCGCGCTTAGTTTTTAAGATTAAGAGTTCATTTCTGGCTCCTTTTTTTGTCATTGGCTGAAATTTATATGCAACCATCAGAAATGAAAAAAATTATCATTATCATATTTAAATAATGTGATATATGATAACGCAAAAACGAAATTTCATTTCATATAATTAATTGTATTCAAATCGCGCTGTGTGCCAAAACGGTTTTAAAGGTAACAAGTTACTTTTTTTTTCGTTGTAATGTACACTAAATTGCGATCATTTTGGTATAAAACACATTGTGAAACAATAAAAGCAACACAGAGAAAATATTATCACAAAATAATGCATGAATTCGTAATGCACGGACGTAAACAAATATTCAAAAATTCACCATAAATCTAAATATTGTCCTAGAGACTTCCAATTTCTTTCAAAATGAAGACAAATGATTGAATATTACTATACTGTAAGAGTATTAGCTTACAATTGCAGTTTTCGACCATATCTGAAGAGTTAAAGTTGACCGAATGTCAAATTTTTATATATATATATTTTTTATATGCAATTATTTCGGAAATAAGAAAAGCTACAACCTTCAAATATTTTTTGTTTTATTCTACATGAAATTGCGCACATTTTCATATATAAAACTCTATGAAATGCCTAATATGAAACGGAGCAAATATTCCGAGAATGGGACGTACGCATTTCGGAGATTTGTGGCGGAGAATCCGCGCGCGGAGGGAAGGAAAGATTTTTTTAAAAATTCACCATAATTCTAAATATTATGCTAGAGACTTCAAATTTGTTTCAAGATGAAGATAAATGACTGAATATTACTAGACTGTAAGAGTTTTTGCTTACTATTGCGTTTTTCGACCATTTCGGTAGAGTCAAAGTAAAGTTGACCGAAACGTGGGTTTTTTTTTTTTTTCTATTTATCGTGATTTATATGCAAATAAAAATCAAAAATGAAAAAAGCTACAACCTTCAATTATTTATTGTTGTATTCTACATGAAATTGCGCACATTTTCATATATAAAACTTTATGTAATGGCTAATTTAAAAATGGTGCAAACATTACCACAATCGCACGTATGATTTTTTCGGAAGAGTTACCGCACGGACGTAAAGAAAATATTATTTTTTCATAAATTCACCATAAATCGAAATATTGTGCTAGAGACTTCCAATTTGTTGCAAAATGAAGGTAAATGCTTGAATATTACTAGAATATAAGCGTTTTAGCTTGTTTACAATTGCGTTTTTTTGTTTTTCGACCATTTCAGTAGTGTCAAAGTTGACCGAAGGTTGAAATTTTGGCAATTATCGTTATTTATATGAAAATATCTCAAAACTGATAAAAGCTACAATCATGAGTATTTTATTGTTGTATTCTACATAAAAATGCACACATTTTCATATATAATACTTCATGACTTCATGTAACGGCTAATTTACAATGGTACTAAAATTATGTCAAAGTGATGAAATAATTTCCGAGATGTGTCACAGATACTTTTTAGTGCGGCAAGAAAGAAATTCGCGCTTGCGCACCTGCGTAACGATTGTAAACAAAACAACACCTTGATCCGTGAACTCCCAGCATCCCCCAAGGCGCGTGATTCAAAAGTTTTAGGCTGGTAGGCCTATAAGTATTTTTCCGCGAATTTTAAAAAAAAACTTTAAAGTCGACGTAAAATACGTCCAGTCGGCACACGGGAGACAAAAAATGTCAACGTAAAATACGTCCAGTCGGCTTAAGAGGGTTAATCATGAATACAATAATAACTGTATCTGAAACTGAATAATAATTACAAAGAACCAGTTACGATAGGATATTAATTACTTTGTACGGAACTGCTAAACACTCTTAAGTAGTGCCAGTCAGCTCCAGGGTATCACAGACGTAAATTTTTGTTACCTAACAGATTTTGTTAATCAGGAGGGCTGACCTCCCCAGCCATCTGTTTAGTTGAAGTGTAACTGTAGTTGAAATATAACTTTGCTGAAGGTAACTATATACTTTATGTTTGACAGGCATAAATTCAGGGTATCAGAAATAATGCTTGCAAAGGAAGAAAAACATAGGGAATGGTATGCTAAACATATGCTGGTAATCAACTAGGGCAAAGGCAATTACTATAATTCAGAAGAATAGAACTTCCTAAGGGCAGACTGACATATATAAAAATACAAAAATAATTGAATACCAGTAAACATAAAGCTATACAATAAACTATAGTGAGAAGGACTGTGAAGTTCTGGGAGAAAGAGAGGTATTTCAATCTTTTTTCTTTTTTTTTACATATGCTCCCCATGTACATTGTCAAATAAGAATTAGCGAGTAATTCTACAAATATATTTCCAAGATAGAATATTACAGAAAACCCCCCAATTACACAAACTGACCAAGTTATCATAGGCCCTACTTCCAACTTCTGTATTTACTTAAAAATGACATTACTATGTATACTACTTGAAATCTTTATGATGTGTCTGGTACCCTAAACACAACCCAAGCATGTCTGACCTGATGCAGAGACAACATACCAAAAATAACTGCAAGAGCATTTATCAAGATAATTTAAAGAAATATTGTGACACTAAGCTTAACACTATGAACCTGTGGCAAGTATTTGAAAAATATTCCAAATACAAGCAAAATAATTTGAAGAAAATACAGAAATCTTGTGATACCAAGCTTTATAATATGATCTATGGGAAGGTGAAAATTCCTCAAACTTAAAACCAAAATAATAAACAAAATTTGAACACAATACTGTGCATGCATACAAAGTACGCAAAACAAAAATCTCTGTATGGAAAAACAACAAAACTCTTACCTGCTTACATACCCTTAAACTTTAGTCAAATTGTTTTAACAGAAACAATACACCCAATATTTATATATCAAAATAAATGCAACTTGAGTTTCCAGGGAGAAAGCAAAAAATTCTGTGGACAGATAAACAGACAAATACACTGAAAAAAACTAAAATGAATGATTACGAATGGGCACTCACATTTGCAGACATCAAGTTTGTATTTTCTTATGAGCCATATCAACAGCAAAAGGCTTTACTAAAAAGATTAGAAAATTACAAAGGTTTTTCTTACAATACCTTAAAGTCTTGTACAATGTTTGGATCTTGTTTAACTTCTTCTAAAAATATTGCAACATTATCTTCAGTAGTTGGATTTTTCATTATATAATTGATGCGCCGCTGACAAGCTCTAGATGTCTTGTTGCGTGCCTCAGGAAAACGTTTGTGAAGCATATCTCTCACCAGGCTGAAGGTAATCATCTGACTCCGTTTATTTGGGAATAGGAAGCAAGATGCTACTTTACACAACAACAAAAATGAGTCCTCAGCAGAAGACCAGTCAACACGCCTGTAATATGTAAAAGAAAAATGTTAAAACTGGTATTTTTCCTAACATACAAACCTAAAGTTCTTTCATAGAATTTGGTTGTGCGAGCTGGAACGGCCATTTAAACTTTGCTGACAAGGTACTTAACTATCAACAGGTAAGGGGAAGCCCTGTCCACCTGTTGATCTGTACTCCACTTTGCCTTTGGGTCCAGGTGCCAGATGAGAGGGGTGGCTGACGTTTGTAAGTTAGGAAAAATACACAATTTTGAAATTTGCTATTTCTTCCTATACAATTACAAGCCTTCGCTCTTTACAGAGTAGGTTTACCCACCCATTGATGGGAGGAAACTTGGGAACTCTCTGAAATGAGTGGTAGATTTGCCCAACCCAGAATAAAACCTTCTTTGATAGGAGCAGATGAAGGGACCCTGCACCACTAGTGTACCCCACATGTGGAATGTAGCAGCTGCTTGACTTTTGGACCATTGAGTACTGAGTTTGTACACAATTAATAATCAGGCTGTAAGAACCCAAACAGAAGTGTCAAGAGACAATAAAACAGGCAAATACAATCAACAAGTTTGCTTTACAGTCTGTCCTCCTCTTACCTAGCCAAGGGAGGAGGGGAACTTGCATTCCTTCATCACCAATGAAAGACTGGTACCCAGTCAGATAGCTAATCTGCACTCCTGTCTGCCCATCTTGTATACAGACTAGCACAAGAGAGGAGAGAACCAGTTAGTTCTATCCTGACTCCTGCCAACCGGATACCTAGACGAGGTGCAACTCATCTCAAAGGGGGTTGGGGTTACTTTCCAACCCACTGAGCATCGACCATCAGCCCAAGAAAAGTGTGTCCAAGGCCAGTGGGCAATGTTACACAGATCACCAATTCACACAAAATTCCTGATGAGCCAACAGGTTTTTACCAAGTGCTAAAGATGGGGTGATGCTTGTACCATAATGGGCTCTTATCCAAGATGCATATGCTCTCTTCACACAAGGCGAGTTACATGCCCCTAAATCAACTCAAGAGCTAAGAAGACCTAGTGTTCCAGAACAACTATTCCTTGACTCAAAGAACTAAGTGAAGTGACAATACAAACCAAGCCTGAAATGTCATGATCTCGGATAACATGTAGCACTCAAACCAGACACAGCAACATTCTACACAGTTCAAATCTTAAAAGCCCAGAAGAGAGGTGGATGAAAAGGACTCAAACCTACATCACTGACAGCTGCAAGTCTTAATTGCAATTCTGAAAAATTCTGAGCAAACAGATCTCCATCCTCCTGAAAGCCAAACATACATGAGACCCAGATGACTCGCTTGTACCCAAATCAAATTCAAGGATAAAAGGAACAAAGTCTTTGGGTCCTGATCTAGTCTGACTGCCTTCATAATGACTCATATACTAAAAGTCAAGACTCATGAGATTTGGGGAAATCTGCATCCCTTTCAATACGTGGAATGGCGGAAAAATATATGCCTCAAGGTTGTTCTGCATGTACCGAAAAAAGTACTACTCCATGCTGATTACAAGTCCAGTTATGGAGGAGAAAGCCAGTGAGTTCCAATTTTGTAGAATGGAAAACATGTCTATGACCAGAACCTCCAGACCTCAAGTTTCCCATCACATTATGGAGGGGTAATGATAGTAGTTTATATTTGACAACGTCTCCAAGGGTTGAGAGAGAGAGAGAGAGAGAGAGAGAGAGAGAGAGAGAGAGAGAGAGAGAGAGAGAGAGAGAGAGAGAGAGAACAAATGGGAGTGGCTGAATGGCGGTCGGAAGTGTGTGTCTGGTGTGGCGTTCTGTTGTGTAGATCGGTGGCGGGACTGTTAAAAAGTCATGAGCAGTAAGGCGTTCAGTGAAGTCAGAGTTGGTTTTGGCAGCAATTATCCATTGGTGGTTAGTTGATTTTGTGGTATTTGATTGATTTTGATGATGTAAAGTTGTTGTGCGTGTGTCTGTCTGGGTGTGGTGAAGTAGAAGAAGTTGGTAGGGATTTTTGGTGTCTGTGAGTGGTGGTTGGGAAGTGTTGGTGTTGGCAGGTTGTGTTCTTTCGGGCTGTTGGTGTTCAGCTCAGTTATTTGTCGGGTTGTAAGTTGTTGTGGGGTTGTGGTTCTCAGTTAGTTGGTTTGGTGTTTGGTTATCGGCGGTGATTGTGTGTCGGCTAGCCTATAGCCTATCCAGCGGACAGCACAGCCTAGCTCAGAGTATCTGGAGTTGGGTAAGTACATGTGTTTGTGTGTTTTTTTTTTTTTTTTTTTTTTTTTTTTTTTTTCTGTTAGTAGGTATGGGTTAATTGTCCTGCTGTATTCTGTAGTGTAAAGAGGAAAGTGTGATTGAGGGTGTGTTTGATGGCCAGATCGATTAAGTTTATGTGTGTGTGTGTGTGGGGGGTGTGTTTTTGCTGCTTGCTTTTAAGCTTGTTATCCCGCCACATTATTTTTTGGCACCCGAACAGGGACTGCTGGTGTGGCAGCTGCAGGACAATTGGTCTGGACTAGTGTGTGAGTGGTGAGAAAATTTGGGATGGAAGGATTGAGAGAGGTGGAGAGGCTGAAGGAGGAGTTGAGGTTGGAGAGGGAAGTGAGAGGACAATTGGAAGTGAAGAATGAGAGGTTGAGGGTGGAGTGTGAGGAGCTGAAGAGCGAGTTAAGAGGAAATGAGAGGAATGCTAAGGAGTGCGAAAGTGGAAATGAAAGAAGTGAAAGGAGCGGAAGAGAGAATGGTTGAGAAAATGGACGAAAAATTGGGAGTAATGATGAATGCAGTGCAAAAGATGATGCAGGAAATGATGAAGGGATTCATGGGAGAGGGAGCTGGAGGAGGTAGGCCTACTGGGTCTTGTGATAGGCCAGAAGTGGTAAAGAAAGTGAAAGAGCAAATGGATGAGACTACGAGTGACGAAGGTGATTTGGTTGTGTTAAGTAAGGGAAAGAAGGGAAAGACACAGGATAAGGATAAACCTAAGGACAAGAATAAGAAGGGGGCTGAGGAAAAGAAGACTAAGGGAAAGAAGGCTAGTAAGGATGACGGACAGGATGAGACTAGGACTGAATACATTGGGGAAAGGGCTGAGAGTGATTTAGATAGCAGTGAGTGGAAACAGGTAGGTAGAAAGAAGGGTAGGAAGAGCGTAATCAAGAGCATGGATGTTAGTATGGAAGTTAATTCGCTGTATTCGGACGAGGTCAAGAAGGGTCAGAACGGAATTAACAAAAGTGAGTGTGAGAGTGAGCGGGAAGTACGAAAGGCTGTATATATGAGAGAGATACCTAGATGTGCACAATACGAGGAATATGGTAGTAGGGACATAGGGGACTTTTTTTAAGGAATATGAGAGGTATTGTGAGGCAAAGTATGGGGATAACAAGAGAGTCTGGGCAAGAGAGTTGGGTAGCTTTTTGACATGATTTTTGTTGAGTATGTATGGGGTAGTGATGAGTGTGGGGAATGTGCCTTATGAGAGTTTGAAAGCCTGGATTGTGGAACAGGCAAAGAGGATAAAGAGTAGTGCTAGATATAGGAGAAAACATGGTTTTGATGAGGTAAGAATGAATGTTGGTGAGTTGTTGTCGATGTAAGTGTGCAGGGTGGAAACATTAGCCAGGAAAAAATCTGGGGATGAAGGGATAAATGAGTGTGAAGAGTTAGTGAGGAAGTTGTTGGCGACTGTGCCTGAGAGTGTGTATGAGTTTGTAAATCTGAAACGTAAGGAGAAAATACGATGGACGAATGAAAGAGAGTAGAAGTGTTAGTGTTAGGACTAAAGTAACTGAGGTTATACCAGAGTTTAAAAGCTATAGGGAGGCAGTTTTAGAAGGGCCAAGGCAAATGGCAGAGCGAGTGGTTGATAGGAGCATCAGAGTCAGTAACGTAAGTATGGTTAGCCCTAAGAGAGTTCGGAGTGCAAGCATTGGAAGAGTAGGGTCGGTTAGTCATGAACGAGAGTAGCAGTGTTACAGATGTGGAAAGCTAGGGCACAGGAAGAATGAATGTCAGTGGGCGTTGGGAGCCTGCTTCGGGTGTGGGCAAACAGGGAATTTAGTGAGCGAGTGTTAGAAAGATAGGGATATTAAATGTTACAGGTGTGGGCAAGTAGGGCATATAGCAAGTGGATGTTGAGGTACCCGTGTGACTGAGGCTTGCGGTAATTGCGGGAAGAATGGGCATTATGCTAGGATGTGTAAAGAACAGTGGGCAAAATGTGTTGAATGTGGAATGGAAGGTCATGTGGCGAGTTTGTGTAGGCAAAAAAAGGACGAGTCAGGTTGGGAATTCAGGAAACTAGGTACAAAGGGGATTCAGTTGGGTGGGTTCTCTGGTGTGCGGTCAGTAAGAGTGATGCATGTGCGTGAAGGATTGTTGCATGAAAAAGGATTTGAAGGAAGAGTTCATGAATGTATGAATGAGTGTAAAAGTAAGGTGCAAAGGGGTGTGTTTGGTTACTTTGATTGATACTGGGTGGTGTTAATGTTCTTTTTAAGAATGGATGTGACAAGTTGCAGAGTGAGTGTGAAATTAGGAAATGTAAAAGGGAGGTACGAGGAATAGGAAATTTGGGGATGCCTGCAGTGGGAATGTTGTGTGAAAATGTAGAAATCGAAGGGGATGTGATGGATGAAGGTGACTTGAATTGCAAGGGAAGGGGAATGTACATGGAGAGTTGTACTTGGATAGGGATGGATGGGTAAGCAGTAAAATATGGAAGGGAGTGCCGTTGGTTGCGAAAGAGTGTAAAAGTGCCGCAAGAAGTCGGAGAAGTTGTTAGTGTGAAAGTTGCATGGCCGGGTAGTCTTGGGATTGACAAAGGAGACAAGTGTGCATATGTGGTTGAGGGTGTGGATGCAAACAAGTTGGTAAGAGCAAGCGTGCATGTGTACGACGGAATTCTGGATATGGAGAATCCTTGGGTTTTTGTAGCCTCATTGCCGAGTGTTAGGAAAAAGTGAGTGTGGGGTATACATGTGAGTGTGTGTGTGTGTGTGTGTGTGTGTGTGTGTGTGTGTGTGTGTGTGTGTGTGTGTGTGTGTGTGTGTGTGTGTGTGTGTAAGCCGGCAAAAATGTTGAGTGATAATGGACCAAGTTTGTGGGATGGGATTTTGAAGAAATGTTGAAGGAATGGGGTATTGTGCATGTGTATTCTATTCTGTATATGCCCAGTGCGAATGGGTTGGCTGAAAGGACTGTTAGGACGATGACTGAGATTTTGCGAATGATGAGTAAGGGCGACAAGGATTGGGATATGTATGTAGGATGTGCAGTGTGGGTATATAACGCCACACTGCAGAAGAGTATAGGTATGTCTCCTTGTAAATATGTGTTGAATTTTGAAAGGATTGTCAGGCCACGGTTGGGTCTGTCAGAAGGTGATCGGGATTTGTGGAAGAAAGCGAGTGAAAGGTTTGAGTTTTAAGATTGGTGTCGTGTTCTTTAGGGCTGTTGGTGTTCTTCTGCTCAGTTATTTGTCGGGTTGTAAGCTGTTGTGGGGTTGTGGTTCTCGGTTGGTTGGTTTGGTATTTGGTTATCTGTGGTGGTTGTGTGTCCGCTAGCCTATAGCCTATCCAGTGGACAGCACAGCCTAGCCCGGAGTATCTGGAGTTGAATAAGTACATGTGTTTGTGTGTTTTTTGTTCTGTATGTAGGTATGGGACAATTGTCCTGCTGTATTCTGTAGTGTAAAAAGGAAAGTGTGATTGAGGGTGGGTTTATGTGGCATACAAAAGTGACCCAGGCAATATGGCTGATAGCCAGGGGGGATTTGCCTCTTGCTTTTAAGTTTATTATCCCGCCACAACATTGGTGTTCAGGGACCACTCCATCAATATTACCTGTCTTTGATGCTTGAACTCATATATATATCATTACATTCCAAAACTCTAGTATGTTACCTGGCTATCAGCCATATTGTCTGGGTCACTTTTGTATGCCATTAAATTGTCAACTGATAAAGGGTAAGAGAGGCTAATCCCCATAGCCTGTTAATGTATGTCACCCCTGTAATGTTGTTACTCATCAACACTAGAGTGGTCCATCACACAATTTTGGAATTCCAAGATATTGATGTGCAGACAGCTCATGTTCTAGTCCACCCTCCTAACCAACAGCTTCTTCAGGTGTGTGCCCCATGCACCGAGATTCTTGTCAACAAGCCACCAGTTTCAATCTTCCCAAAAACGTGTGGAAATGGACAGGTACAAGAGCAAAGGGTGTTGGGGACTGGAAGGAGAGAAGTAGATATCCTCCCCATATCTATCTATTAACTAGGTCTCCTTTATATGTCTCTGGTGGGGAAACAGTCCTACTGTCCTCCACACTTCTTCCTTATACTGCCTGTCTTAAAAACGGATTAGTGGAAAAACCAAGATTAGACTCCCTCTAGTACAGGCAAAATAAGTCTGAGATTCTTGACGGGAGCAAAGTCAGGGATTTCCTCTGCCCTGAGGAGGAAGGGCCAGTTGAACTTAAAAATTCAACTTCATGCCTAAGTAGGCCTAGGAGCCTTATAAGGCACGGCATTGCAGAGAAAAATGGTGTTACTCAATCACAATCCCCAGTCTACTGCAGCCTCAACCTCACTATATGAAAGAGTACATTGAAACACAGAACCGATCCATTCCCCAACGTCAATATTAACTCTGCACTAATGTGTCTCTGGATTGAAACAACAATACATCCCCTACCAAACCAAGTTGGTTCACAGGTAGCTGTCTAGTGGGCTCGGTAAGCAAAAACCCTACTTCCAGACAGGATTAATCCTTAAAATGAAATACAGTGGTCCCCCCTTATTCATGGGGAATGCGTACCAGACCCCCATGTAAATAGTTAGAACCAGCAAATAGTTGGAACCCCTACAAAAATGCTGAAAACAGCCTATTTTGTCAGTTAAAACTTAAGAAAAACCCACTAAAAATGTTTATACTTGGTTTTTTAATAGTTTTATCACAAAAAGTGCATTTTATGACGAAATTGATAAAAAAAAACAAAAAAAACAGGAATTTGTGGATATTTCTCATAGAAAAATACAGCGATTATGCTAATTTTCCGCGAATAATGCGGGGAAACGTTCCCGAGAGAAATCCGCGAATGTGTGAGTCCGTGAATCTGGAGAACACGAATACGAGGGATCTACTGTATGTATCTCCCTCTGGGGTATTCCACCCAGTGGATGGTATCACATTTGTTGTGTCAAAAAGACCAAGAGTCCCACCAAAAAACCACCTGAAGCACTGCCACGGAAATCAACTTCAAGTTGCTTCCTCTTTGGGCCCTAGAGAGAGACTCCCTTCACTCAGAGGTGGTCTAACGAGAGATGAGCCAAGACCAACTGCAGTGTTGGTATGGCACTCTCTGAGCGAACATACTACAGTGGTCCCCCCGTATTCGCGTTCTCCAGATTCGCGGACTCACACATTCGCGGATTTTTCTTTGGAACCTATCTAAAAATTATTCGCGGACGGACTCGCCCATTTGCGGAATTTTCCGACTAAAATAATCACTAATTAGTGTATTTTGATGTTTATTTTCATGACTAAATACATTTTTATGATACAAAAATGATTTACTAATTTTCAAATATTAATTTTGATTAATACTGTATTAATAAGTTTAATAAGTTTAAATGATATCACATAATAAAAATAATAATTCTCTCTCTCTCTCTCTCTCTCTCTCTCTCTCTCTCTCTCTCTCTCTCTCTCTCTCTACTACAAAGATGTGTTTTTTTGTATGATAAATAAATGATTTACTATTTTCAAATATTAATATTAATTTATACAGCAATAATATCAATTCATTAAAGAAAATACCATAGTGAATTAGTAAGATTTTAGGTTATAAATTTAAAAAATTATGGAAGAATGAAGGAAATCCCAGTATTCTTTCTACTAAAACTGTCATACATATAAAGTTAAGTGACAGGAGGGGGAAGGAGCTATTGTGCTGTTGCCATCAAGTGCTCATAAAATCACCCCTCCTCCGCTCTCTCTATCTCTCTCTCTCTCTCCTCTCTCCTCTCCGGCTCTCTCCTCTCTCCTTCTCCTCTCTCCTCTCTTCCCCCCTCTCTCCCTTCTTCTCTCCTCTCTCCGTCCCCCTCCTCCCCTTCTCTCTCCCTCCCCTCTCTCATTTACTGAGACTCGAGATTTTTTTAATAGTACTTGTACTATATGATTTTAATACTTTCAAATAATAATAATAATTAATAATAATAATAATAATAATAATAATAATAATAATAATAATAATATAATAATAACTGTAATTACAAAATTCATATTATGTGATAGTATTTTAAAGAAATACAATACTAATCTATCCATGTCACATTTAATTAAGGCTAACTCTCTCTCTCTCGCTCTCTCTTTTGCCACACAAAATAATAATGTCATAGTGGTAACTCCCTTCCTCCTCTTTCGCTGGAAGTGTTATAAGTATTTTTTGAGAGAACAGAGAGATAAACACACTCTCTCTCTCTCTCTCTCTCTCTCTCTCTCTCTCTCTCTCTCTCTACCGAGATGAAAGAATTTTTATGGTACTAGTATGTAAAATGTTTATTGATAATTTCAGTTATTTAATAATAATAATAATAATAATAATAATAATAATAATAATAATAATAATAAAACTGTAATTACAAAATTCATAATGGTAGTATTTTAAAGAGATGAAAATTACCTTTCCATTTCACTTGTAAGGATAACTCCTCTTTCTTACTGAGATGAGAGAATTTTTATGGTAAATGCACGTGTTTATTTTATTTTCAAATAACAATAATAATAATAGAAGTAGTAATAATACGATAACTAATTTCAAATGAAAATTCTTCCCTTCGTCTTTTTCTGTATCAATTTCCCTACCTCATAACTCCAGTGATGCTCGGAGCTGGGAAAGTAACAATGCCATACAATGGTCAACGAATTTAATAATGTTTATGTAATTCTCTCTCTCTCTCTCTCTCTCTTCTCTCTCTCTCTCGCTCTCTCTCTCTCTCTATCTCTCTCTCTCTCTACTGAGATGAGATCAGTTTCATGGACATGTATGTAATAAGTTTATCATTAATATTTTCCAATAAATACTATAACTGTAAGTACAAAATTCATATCTGAGTATTTTAAATACAATAATCTTTCCATTTCTCTTTTAAATACTGTAAGGACAACTCTCTCTCTCTCTCTCTCTCTCTCTCTCTCTCTCTCTCTCTCTCTCTCTCTCTCTCTCTCTCTCTCTCTCCGCTTCTCCACAAGATACTTGTCATACATTTGGTGTTTCTATTTCTTCCTTTTATCTCTCTTGTTCTCAGCAAAAGAATTGATAGACAGACAAACATAATTGCACAGTCTTCTCTTTCTCTCTTCTCTGGAGAAATATATATATTTATGGGAGGGGAAAAAAGTTGCCTACAGACGTTCATTTCAATCTATTTGAAACCGTAAGGAGTTATTCTCTCTCCTCCTCTCTCTCATCTCGTCTCTCTCTCTCTCTCTTTTCTCTCATCATCTCTCTCTCTCTCTCTCTCTCTCTCTCTCTCTGCTATTGGCTGTTTATATATTTCTAATGGTAAAATGTTTAAGATGACTTTAAAAATTATATTAATAATACCAATTCAATGGTATATTTGATGTAGGATAATACTTTAAGTAGACATTTGGTATTTGTGATTTCACATACAATTCCTTCCTTTGTAAAAAGAAAATGGATGTCTCAAATAGTAACAGTATGAAAGAAAACGTGCATGACTGAATACTAATTGAGGGACTGAATCATTTTCACATACGTAACTAAGTCATGCAGTATGTACATAGTATGTATTTATGTATAACCATAAAATGTAAGATTTACTTTAAAACAGTATTAATAATATTTCAAAGATTAATATGAACCATAATAGGATATTTTATGTATATTTGATGAAGGATGGTCTTTTTAGGGATACTTTGGTGTTTGCATGTTCAGGATAGGAGTTTATGAGCACTTTTAGAGGGGGGTTCCAAACATTCGCGGATTCTAACTATTCGCGGGGGGTTCTGGTACACATCCTCTGCGAATATGGGGGGACCACTGTATTCCTCTGACAAATCAGGGGTGGGGGAAGTAACTTACTAGACCAGTTAGATCTTCAGGAATTCCCATGTACAGAAACTAGAGAATTCACCTGATTCAAAACATTACTAGTAAGTTGCGACCAAGGCGAAAATATCTGCATACTGCGACAAGGCACCTTCCTCAAGGACATCCTACTCATGCATGAGCTTAACCCTTAAACGCGGAAGCGGTATATTAAAAATCATTTCCCGTATGACGGGGGGGGGGGGGGGGGCCCTCGGAGTGAGCGTGGAAGCGGAAAAAATATTTTTTTCAAAAAATCACAGCACGCTTTTCAAGATTAAGAGTTCATTTTTGGCTCTTTTTTTTTTTTGTCACTGCCTGAAGTTTAGTATGCAACCATCAGAAATGAAAAAAATTATCATTATCATATATAAATAATGCAATACATGATAGCGCGAAAACAAAATTTCATATATAATTGTATTCAAATCGCGCTGTGCGCAAAACGGTTAAAGCTAACAAGTTAATTTTTTTTTTGTAATATACACTAAATTGCGATCATTTTGGTATATAACACATTGTAAAACGATAAAAGCAACACAGAGAAAATATTTTCACAAAATGATGCATGAATTCATAAAGCGAGGACGTAAAAAAATTTCTTTTCAAAAATTTTCCATAAATCTAAATATTGTCCTAGAGACTTCCAATTTGTTTTAAAATGAGGAAAAATGATTGAATATTACTATACTGTAAGAGTTTTAGCTTACAATTGCAGTTTTCGACCATATCTGATGAGTTAAAGTTGACTGAATGTCAATTTTTTTTTTTTATATGCAAATATTTTGAAAACGAGAAAAGCTACAACCTTCAAATATTTTTTGTTGTATTCTACATGAAATTGCGCACATTTTCTTATATAAAACTCTATGAAATGCCTAATATAAAAGGGAGCAAATATTAGGAGAATGCGACGTACGCATTTCGGAGATTTGCAGCGGAGAATCGGCACGCGAAGGGAAGGAAAAAGTTTTTTTTAAAAACTCACCAGCAGGGGCGGCGGCAGCGGCAGACCGAAGTTGGCCCTCCTAATATCTGCCCTTTCCTCTAGGGGCAGATCTGCAGCTCGGGGCAGCGGGGCAGTGATAGAAGGACACTCATCGGGATTGAAGTTGATGAGGGCATTCCCGGCTACCTCGAGGAACTGTATGTGGGACAACCTCCGGAGATCGTCACCGTGGTACCCACAGTAGAGTATGTAGGCATTTTGGAGGGCGAACTGAAGAATGTATTTGAGGAGCTTCTGTCCACCTCCTGGTTCTCTTGGCAAAGGGATAATACTGGATGAGTTGATCAAAGAGATCAACTCCTCCCATGTGCCTATTGTAGTGCCCAATGACGGTAGGCCGCTCGACACGAAACTGCTCAAACACAACTCAGCCCTGTCAACGTGTCTTCTTCTGCTGTATGATCTCTTCTTGGATGGGTTCATGACTCGTCGTAATCATGGGGACGAGTCGGACCCCCTTCCAACAGATGACGAAGACAGCTCCCTTCCGCCACCACTCAGTCTCTCCTCTTGCCAGATGCTGCGGATGGCTAGCGAACCTCTTGAGGACATTCAGGGACCCACGCACCAACCGAAGGGTACCATTGACGTGCAACTTGCTTCATACAGTTCCTGGGCCAGGGATACCGAGTTATAATAATTATCCATAAACAGGTGGTATCCCTGGTTACGGAAACGATCCACAAGACTGAACACAGTGTCACGCAGCATGGAGAAGACCCCGGAATACACTAAGAAGTCCACGACGTATCCAGTGTTGGACTCGGTAATAAAAAAAAATTTCACTCCATATTTCTTCAGCTTCTTGGGGTTATACACTTTAATGCTTACACGTCCTTTGTAAGGCATCATCCCCTCATCCAAAGAAAGGTTCTTTCCAGGAACCACGAGAATTCTACACCGTTCAGGAATGTATTCCAACACTGGGCAGATTAGGAGGAGGCGATCGGGGTTATTCCGGGGTATGGCCCTTCGGTTGAAGGCGTTGAAATACCTGTCCAACACCAGGAAAGTATCCCAGGGCATAACGCCAGGCACATTGAGCGTACTTAAAATAAAATTCCGCCTCCAATATTGCCTGACGTCGGCAGCAGGCATCATACCAAAATAAATGTGGAACCCCAAAAACTGTGCCATGTTCTTGAGGTTGCAGCCCCGCCAGTGATACGACAATGTCGTGCGTAGTTCATAACGGCAGTACTGAGCGTAGTCCGCCGCCTCTGCTACCAGGTACTCCAGCAATTCCCGCGTAAGGAACAGCTGGATGAACCCCAGAGCAGTGAGAGGAACAGGTATGGTGAGCCCAGGTGTTGCCGTGAATGGGTGCATGTTAGGTGGGGTGGGGTCCTCCGTCCACCCCTCGTCGCTCTCGGACGACCGACCTACACCTTGGCTGGCGCGATGATCCAACCTTCTACGTGCCCATGCGCGGGCACGAGCACGGGCACGATTTTGCACACGAAACCCCCCCCACCCCCCTGGCCCATCTCCCTCACTTAGGCCCTCGCTTTCTGTATCGTCATCGGCGACAAAACTAGACCCTATATCCTCATCCTCCCCCTCCTCAGATTCTCCCTCAAAAGTGCTAAAACCACTAAATTCGAGCTCACCTTCAGGATGTGAGCCTCGAACGGACATTGGGGGCAAATATTCATCATCACTAACATCGGGACTGATGTCCTCATCACTAGATGACCAACCGCCATCAAAATGAGGACTTGCGACATACTCCCGATCGAGCTACGATAAGTACTCCTGTATGTCCCTTGGTTGGAGGCCTCCCAAATTCCTACGAATGCCCCTAAGGACGCCCTGATGTTTCCTGGGGATTACTAAAGGCACACGAGACACACGTTGTGATCCTAGAGCACTTCCATTCACACGTGGCCGCACAGAACGGCATTGAGGTGCCAGGTCATCCTGAGTGGTTGGTCCTTTGCCAGCATCCAAGTCCAAAATACGTCTTACACGATCCCTTCCAACGGGTAAAACGCGCCTTTCGCGGTCCATACGTCGTTGAGACATCTCTATGTACGTCCTGTACCTCCACAAATATTCAAACTCTCGCACAAGTTCAGGAAAACTCGATTGTGACAAAAGACATGTCACTGATGCTGACTGATGCGAGGAGGCGGCATTTCGCGCATGTGCACCTGGGTCACGCTTCTAAACAAAACAACACCTTGATCCGTGAGCTCCCAGCATCCCCCAAGGCGCATGATTCAAAAGTTTTCGGCTGGTAGGCCTATAAGTATTTTTCCGCGAATTTAAAAAAAACTTTTCTATGTCAACGTAAATTACGTCCAGTCGGCACCCGACAGACAATTTATCTCGACGTAAAATACGTCCAATAGGCGTTTAAGGGTTAATTCCTAGAAAATAGCCCTACACCTTAGTAATCTCAATCTTTGGTCCCTTCGGGCACTGAGCATCCTGAGATGCTCCCCTGCAGGGTAGGGAGACCGGGAAACTCCCCTTGGGATAGTCGAGCCACTTGGGTGTACAACCCATCCAGTCCTGAGGCTGATCCAGGTATACCCCATTGTGAAAGTCTTAACAGAGTGCAGACACTCCTGTTCCTAGCCCCGGCAGCTATCTAACCTTTGCTTCTCAGAAACATTCCACGAAGTAGATACAGTAGGCAAACAGTCCCTGGCACCCTTGCCCAGGCTGGTCAAGACAGAACCTCTACCAGGTGAGTGAGGCCATGGATGAAGCAGACCCCAAGTTGAAGCTGATGACACTCAGTATCAACCCTACCCAGAAAAAATCAAGATTCCCTGCTCTCCCATGCAGAGGAAGTCCACTGAAAGAAGCCTAGTGGGCTTCAAATGTCGAAGTCACCCTAATCAGAGGAATACAGCTATAACAGACTAGACTACTTCCTCCATCCACTTAAAAAAAGAAGGCTACAAGAGAAGGACTACATTATCTACGGCAGGCCAAACTCTGCAGTACATCCATGGTGACTAAATCTCAACTAACCTGAAAAGTACTTATAGTAAGGGGGCCAGCCGGCTAATGCCATTTTTTAAGAACAGGACTTTGACATTCATACCACTTAATAAGGTGACTTGGGACATCTCCAAACCGCATATGATTTTCACCTGACCTTCAGTTTTGTGACGCCAGGGCAATTTATCCCAAAAATAACCATTTTTCAAATTCTATCCCCATATATAGACCTGATGTAGACCTCCAATCAAATGAAGAGTTGTTTTTTCAAACCTCCAATCAAATGAAGAGTTGTTTTTTTAAAAGTAATTTTTTGCTAGATATGAATTTTTCATTATGGTAAAAAAAATACATCCTATAAATCAGGAAGAAAAATTATAAAAGACAAAACAAAAATTGGAAAAAAGGGCTCTATTTGATTGTTCTGTAATGTCTTTCTAAGTTATATACCAAATTCCAATAGTATAGCTTTAAAATTAAGGGAGAAAATAGAATTTGAAGGTCAGGTCAATAAGTATAGTTTTGAGATACGGTCATTCAAAGTTTTCCTTTGTATTTTTATAAAGACATTGTTTAAATAAATAATCATTATTATGAATGTATATTTCTTTTTTTGGTATTAATAAACCAAAACTATGTCATTTATCATAATTTAATCATAAATAATAATCCCTTTGCTCATATATTGTAGCCTGGGGAACTGCGTCAGGCAAGACAGGGCTCTCCTTCCTATGCAGGTCTCTCTCTCTCTCCTTCACTAACTCGGCTTATTACAGCGAATTTTCTTCTTCTGTATGTTAGCAAGATGTTTTCCTTGTCTTTTCCTCTTTGGCATGATGAAATTCTTGCCGAAACAAAGATAAACATAAACAAGAGAATGTCAGGGGTGAAACTTGAACGTGTACACTACATGAGGTTTATGCTCGCACTGAAAGGTGGTTGGTAGCGGACTTCCTTTCTGTGACTCATGGAATCTCTACAGATGCCATTGCTCACAATTTCTTTGACAATAATTATCAAAATTTACGACAACAGAAGAAATATTGCATTTTCTTGTAAGGATCAATGTTTTTGGCTTATTGAGTTACGTTTACTAATTACCCTGCAACTATGAAAGTAAGAGGAATTTTGACGAAATATTTTGTATACGTATTCCCCACTGCCATACGAAGCTCCATGAATTTTTTCATGACTTTGCATTTTTCACCCTATACCCCTATTATATAAGGCCCATATATATAAGGGTTCCAGCCGAACCCCCCTTAATAAATACATTGGGGAGCGACAAAGCTGTTAATGAATGTCCAAAAGCTGCTACATCCTCAAAAATATCTAGAAAGTGAAACCTAACAAGGAAAATTTTGCGCATTCCTTGCAAGCAAGCTTATTTGACGGATGAGTATGAATTATGTATAATCATACAAAAACAGTTACAAACCAAAATAAAAGGGAATACTCAAGTTTATTCACCAAAATGAAAAAATTTACAGTAGCAAAGTTGGGCAGAAAGTTCTAAATTAGGTCTCAACTCGATGGTACTAGTTGGAAGCATAGTGGAGTGCAGACCGATATCCTGAGTGCACTGGTAATCAAATCCTATGCAAGTAAAGAATAAAGGTATGCATTTGTGCATAAACAATTGTATGATCCTACAGTAATCACAAAGCTTCTAATCACAAAAATATTTTATAAAAATATAAATTATCTACAATTCAGACTCAAAAATAATAAGAAACCTCCATTTGGAAAAATAGTGCTTAATGAAAGTAATCAATAAACTAGGTAGGCTCTGAAAATACAACTTTCACTAACAAAATGCAGGCTAAATAGACATCAAATAATAAGAGTAATACCTGTACACCAGCTTCTGTGCAAAATGTTCTCAGTCAACCTGTTTCAGCAAGATGACATTAGCCAATCTGACTTGAATACCTCACTAAAGGCCAATCATGTAATAATCAAATCCTTCACCAATACATAAGCAAACATGAGACCCTTTGGCGACAAAGCATCTTGGAAAACAACTCCTTAAACAAATACAGTACAGGCAGTCTCTGGTTATCGGCAACCTCAGTTATCAGCGATCCGATTTTAAGAGGCTTATCTAATGCAAACAAAAAACCCCAAAAATTGGTGATTTTCAGTTCTGAAATACAATGATCTCCGGTTATTGGTCTAACAGCGGCGCCATTAAAGGATTTTGACGTAAGGAAAAATCTATTTCTGGGCGATTGGCTCGTGTCGCCAGCGAAATATCCTTTAATCTATTATTTCTAGGGTAAATGTACTAACACATACCAGAGAATAAATAAAATAAAGAAAAAGGTCAGTATATTGACTGACTCGCTCACCCTCTAGGAGGGTGTCGGTATGAACACTAGGCGAGTGAGACCACTACCACGAGCCAAATGCCAATAGAAATCTCCCACTACAAAACCCTCCAAGAGGGGAGCCGTCCCACAAGGGAGGGGAGCAGCTCGTCACTACTACTACACCATCCCATGCTTGCGACTGCTGCGGCCTCTAGTGGCCATCCTGAATTAGCAGACAATCTGAGCGAAGGGATGGGTAGGGGGGGTATTTCGCTGGCGACAGAGCCAATCGGCCCAGAAATAGATTTTTCCTTACGTCAAAATCCTTTTTCTGGGCTCAGCTCGTGTCGCTTGCGCGAAATCGTACCAGAGAAACAGCACAAGATTGTAAACAAAGTAAATAAAAATATAATAAAAACAAAATAGGTCTCAAAATCAAATAAAAGGTCAAGCTAAAAAGATACAAAATAAAAGGAAGTATATGCTACAGATACAAAAGTACACAGAAAACAAAATCAGAATTATGCTTTTAAATTACCCTTAAATCTAATTATGTTAATAATATAAGGTAATTTACATATATACAAATAGGTACAATGATTACCTATCACAATAATCTGTGTAACAACATGTATCAAAAATAGAAATAGCAATTAGTATAAATTTACATAAATATTTGATCAATGATAAAATAAAATATCTTAGGATGTATATGACTTAATATAACAAAACCCGTAACCATTGCATTATGATGTATCCCCTAGCATAAAAATAAGGGGATAACATCTATGAGATCAGTATGGTAATCAGATGTGAGTGTCCCTCAACCAGACAAAAGGGGCACTATACAATCATAAAAGCAGCTAAGACACAAGGTAAATGTTAATGAACAAGGCAGGAATAGACGAACTGTTGGGTGAGGCAGGTAGAAAGGAGGACTGAATCTTCTACTATAATCTAGCTAGAGTCCAGGGGAAACTATGTTACCCGCTGCTATGCTGGGAATTTCAGAGCTTCCAAGGACTTAAGGTAGTGACGTTTGAACACTGTCGGCGATTTCCATCCGGTATACTTCTTTAAATCAGCAAAATTCATATGTTGGAAGTAATTAATTGAGGTGGCTACTGCCCTGACATCATGTGCCTTTGGAAAGGAGATCAGGATTGGCTTGTTTGATAAAGTACAGGATTGTTGCCTGATGCCTTTAGTGGATAAAGTACCACCTTTTCCCTCCTAAAACAAAGAGGGGCCCCTGCCCATGAGGAAGAGGAGGTCCTGGATAGAAAGGCTCGTAAGGTTGAAACCGGACAAAGGGAACACTTGTGGAAGGGGTAGTACCTTCCAAGGTTCCCACCTCATCAAAGGATCTTCATTCTTTGCTAAAAAGCTACGTTCCGGAGAAAGTAGCACTTCCCCCGTGGGAAGGAATTGAATATGATCCGGATCTCTGGATAAAGCCGACAGTTCTGAAATTCTTGCTCCTGAAGCTAGGCTTATAAAAACAGAGTTTTCTTAGGAGCATCATAAACGAAGCATGTGTCATTATCGGTTTCGGAAGCCAGTTTTAGAACATCGTTTAAGAACCATGAAACTGACGTAGGCCTGACAGAGGGCCTAAGTCTAGCACATGCTTTAGGAATAGACGAGAAATAGGTATCTGTCAAGTCTATGTTAAATCCAAATTGAAATATCTTTTTCAATGCTGACTTGTTTGTCGTAATCGTGCTAGCTGCTAAACCCTTTTCAAATAAAGATCTGAAAAACGGATATAGCAGAATTAACTGTCATGATTCTGATACTGACTCTCTCAGGAAGATTGCTAACTTTTTGACGGCAGCATCATACTGCCTCAAAGTTGAATCCCTTTTATCGGATTCCAGGAAAAGAATATTCTGAGGTCAATAATATTCGCATCTCTTTTTTGCCGCAAACTTCATGAAATCCATAAAGTTAGGGTTTTGAGAATCCCTGAGGAAGCGAACACAGTCTTCGTTGTACTGAACTGGGAGAGCTGGACTGGGGATCCGAAGGGGACGAAGACCCAGTTCCAGGATCAGGGGGATACCAATTGCTCTTCGGCCAGTCTGGGGCTTAATCTATAGCCACTTGACCCCTGAATGTCCTGAGTTTGTCTAAGACCTTCATAAGGAGATTCACTGGCAGGGAAGACGTAAATCTTCTCCCAGTTGTTCCAGTCCAGAGCCAGGGCGTCCGTGGCGTAAGCCAGAGGGTCCAGGTTGGGGGCTACATAACACGGTATGTTGTGGTTCGCTTGTGATGCGAAGAGATCCACCTGTAGCCCTGGGACTCTTTGAAGGATCCATTGGAACGAACTCTCGTCTAGAGACCATTCCGACTCTAGGGGTACTGATCGGGATAGGGCGTCTGCTATGACGTTTCTTACTCCAGCTATGTGGGTGGAGGAAAGATGCCAATGAATTTGTCTGCCAGGGAGAAGATGGCTATCATGACGATTTGATTTGATGACTGACTTGGAGCCTCCTCTGTTTATGCAATGTACTACCACTGCGCTGTCCAAGACTAGCTTTATGTGGGAGTACTTTGGTGGGCGTAATCTTTTCAGAGTCAAGAAGACTGCCATTGCCTCCAGTACGTTTATATGGAACTGACGGAACTGGGGTGACCAAATTCCTTGCACCTTTTGACCTGGGAGTACCCTCCCCAGCCGCTTAAGGACGCGTCTGTGTGTAGGATGGTAATACCCTGGTGGAGGGGAAACTGAAGAGGGACTCTGGACACTGACCAGATTCTTGGACTTTTGGCCCACGGCCGAAGCCGGTTCTTTAGAATCAGAGGTACTGAGGATAGCTTGTCCCTGGACCTGACAATTTGCTCGAGAGCGCCAGATCCTGGTTAGATCTTTCAGTTTGGCTTTCATTAAGATGTTCGTTACTGAAGCAAACTGAGAGCCGAGGATTCTTTCCTGAGCTCTCCTCGATGCTAGTTTGTGACTTAGAAATTGCTTGACTGACTTCGCTATTTCTTTCCTTTTGGTGGATGGAATCGACAGAGTGTGTGAGGATAGATTCCATTGAATGCCTAGCCACTGAAAGTTTGACTCTGGGGTGAGTCTGGACTTGGATCTGTTTATCTTGAATCCTAGATATTCTAGGAATTGGATCACTTTCAGTGTGGCCTTGTTGCATTCTTCGACTGATGGGGCCCAGATCAAACCAATCGTCGAGATACGCTACTACCATAATCCCTTGAGCTCTGAGCTGTTGCACTACTATTTACTTCCGCTAGCTTCGTGAACACCCTGGGTGCCACGTTGAGCCCGAACGGGACTACCTTGAAGGAGAACGTTCTGGTCTCCTATCTTGAATCCCAGATAACGGACGGAAGTGTCTTGCAATAGGGATATGATAGTAGGCGTCTGTAAGATCGATAGAGGTGGTGACGGCCCCACGGGGAAGTAAGGTCGCACCTGTGAGATCGTGAGCATCTTGAACTTGTCGCAGCGGATGGCTAAGTTTAAGCGGGACAAGTCTAAGATTACCCTTCTTTTGTTTGAGCCTTTGACAGTCTTTGGGACGCTGAACAAGCGACCTTGAAATTTTAATCTCTTGACTTTGACTATAGCTCCTTTCTGAAGGAGGTCCTCTGCGTACTCTGTCAATTCCTTGGAAGGAAGTTGACGGAAAGGTCTGCTGGAGGTGGGTTCGTCAACCAGCTCCAACCCAGCCCTTTTGACACTATGCTCTGAGCCCACTGGCTGAAGTTCCACCGGTGGCGAAAGTGAACAGCCTCCCTCCTACCTGAAGTTCCTCATTGGTTCTGGTAAACCCCCTCTCGACCTCCTCTGAAGTGCTTTACCCCTATTGAAGGGCCCCATCCCGATCCCTCTACCCCCCGAAAGGACGCTTACCTCTGCATCCCTTGTTCGAGCGGTCATACTTCTGAGAAGCTTGACTCTCGAAGGCTGGATTGTAAGCTGGAGAGATGGCGTATGAGGTGGAGGGTTGAGGCTGAGGGGATATCACATAAAATAGGCTGTGTGATTGACCTTTAGACGTGGAGGGCTGAGCTCTCTGCACTAACGGCACTGTAGGAACTTGTTGAGGGAAGCGCGGCTGCTTCTTTTGGTGGTTTAGGGTTGAAACGTCTAGGCTTCCTTTATTGTCCCTTACTTTTTGGTGTCAAGTTCTTCGCCTTCTCCTAGCCGTAAGACCCCAACGGTCCTTAAGGCTTTGGTTCAAACCTCGTAGCCTCTGCTTGTACTTCCTTTACCATAGCCTCTGGGAAGAGATCGCCCCTGTCGCCCCGGGATGTTAGAAGAAAGTAACCTATTCGGTTCATGCCGAATGGTTGCCTCTAGCAATACATGCTTTCTGCAATTTGTTCTAGCAGTGGCAAACTCGAACATGTCTGACTGCACCGTTTGAGTCAGGGCGTTTTGGTCATAAGCTTAAAAATTGGTTCTGAACCATAAGCCATGGTTGCTACCTCAGACATAGCCATCAGGTTGATTGACCTGGCTAGTCGTGATTTCGAGTCAAACTCCGCTTGAATAAGACTATCAGGGAGCCTGGGCAGCTTTTCACCAAACTGCTCCATAGCACAGTCAGGTTTGAGTTTGCCAGCTGTGAAAGTGTTAGGCAAGTCCTCCCATAATTCTCCAATTGAGGGGAGGGAGCAACGAAGAAGTGGGGTCTGCTTCTTTCAGCTGAGCATGGGTTTCCCCTTTCTGAGCTGCTGAGATGGTCGACCTCGCTATCTTGGTAAGGAAAGGGAGCGGGGTACCTTCTCCATCGTGAAAATGGTAAATGGGGACTTTGAATGGTTGGATCTTGGTATTCGAACAGTCCATGTCGTCTAGACATCTAAGCCATTCTCGTTGGGCCTGGTCCCGAGAATAGAGGACTGTCTCCTTTGGTACCCTGTCATCTCTAACCATAGCCGAAGGCGGTGGAGCCTAGCGTAGCTATGTGAGGCGAGGCTGTAGGTGGCCTTCCCCTTGGGTAGAACTCGAAGTCATCTATTCTTCGAGTTCCAAACTCCGGTATGGAGAGAGACCATCTTGGAAGGGAGCATATGACGCTACTCTCCAAGGATTGTTCATGGAGAAAGCGGGCGGGCAGCGAGTCATACGGGGGAAGCTGGAGTGATCCCTAGTGTTAGAGGTTGAGGGAGAGGCAAGAGGGGCTTCTCTTAGGCCGGCTATAATAGTATCCTGAGAAGTTATCCTATCCGACAGGCGAGATATCATATGTTCCATACTCGTCTTAAGGGAGCCTACCAAGTCGCCCACCTGTTGCAACAGGCCAGCATTGGTGTCAGAGCCGGAGCTGCTGCGGAGGTGGAGGGGAGACTCTGAATAGGCACCAAAGGTTATGGGAACTGGTGATACTGCCGGGGTGTCGGGATTTCTCCTTAGGCTTACTCTTTGAGGACTTTGAGCCGGAGCTAGACCCTTTAGACCTGTCTGGGCCGGGACCATTACGAGCCGTAGACTTACGCGAAGAAGAAGAACGAGGACCGTCTTCTTCGAGGACGATGACGTCTTAGTCAAGGTCATATGCTTAGACTTGATCTTAGGCCTAACCGAAGCCTCTGGAGGAGTATATAACTCATCACCAGTAAAGCCTGGGAAGGATGGTGAAGTTGCAGGGGTAGAAGAAACAGTCACTCCCAAGGGGACCCTTGGGTACCTGCATTACTTACCTCGACCAACAGGTCGTCTATACCTACCATAGGTTTCAACATTTATATCCAGGGTTGGCGACATCCGTGGAGATTATCCTGGTCTTGTTTCAGTCAAGGATGGCCGCCAGCTGTTGTTGGATAAAGGCAAATAGAGGGGTCCGCCTCTACCGGGGTCGACGTAGCCAGTCGCCTTGCCTCCGGGGAAGATTAACAAAGAATAAACGCTTCTCCAGTATGTAGGGCCCTGACCCTTGGCGGCGTTCTTGCCAAAACCTCCGACCCAGGCCCGCAGGGGTAGCCAATGCCGTATCTCTTACTGCCGGAGCCTGTAAGAGAGGATATATTTTAGATTTAAGAATCACTTAAAACTAAAACTTAGGATATAACTTAAACTAGAGATGCCTTAAGTTAAAGTAATGATGAAAACTTAAGAAGAAAAAAATAAAAGAAGCGGTAGCGGCATGCGGAGATGGAATACTTACGCCTTCCAAAAGCTGGCCTTCACCAGATCGTAACATATCGGTACGTCTCATGGTACCAGACCTGGGATGTCCCCGTGCGGAGTCGCGCATGGAGCATGGACCGGCAAACTTCGTGTCCACAGGGTTCCTGAAGTGTAGCGGAACATCCCGGATGCTCACAGTTGGTGGCCTGTAAGTGGGAAGGACACATGAGTATCTTAAAGGGGTAACACTTACAGACTAAGGACAAAAGAACTCCGTTACGTGGCGGAGCTTGGAAAAAATTTGGGCATAACCCCTCCCTGCATTGCCTGAATAGGCTATAATCCCGGAGAGATCCGGTAAAATACTAAGGAGGGGTTGGGGATGTTTAAGAAACTTAAGATAACTTAAAGATAACTTAAACCTACATGCAAGTAACCGGACTAGGTCCAGTGAAGCGGAGTGTAGTAACTCAGCAATACGGTACGGTTAGTGAAGACCTCTTGTATGCTCCGGTCCAACTATGGTGGACTATACCCTTCCGCTGGATACCAGGACTCCGATAGGGAGGAGCTCTAGTAAGGAGGGAAGGGCGAGATGACATACAGACTCGCGCTAACCCGGAGAGCGACAAGGAAGTAACGGAGGGAGGGAAGGCCAGAGCCCCCCCACACGTACCACCCGGCCGAGCCGAGAAGCGGAGAGGTCGGAACCAGTCAGGGACTGTCGGACTCCCAGGCCCCTCCGGTGGAGGGGAAGGGGGAGGCAGGCTCGGGCATGCTGGGCGAGCAAGGACAGACCGACCCATCCCCGCCCGACTCTATGGGAGAGCGGGAGAGGGGGAAGGGGGACTGGCAGGCGCCTGGCTGACTCGTGATCACGTAGTGACCACGAGCGGTAAATATGGTAACTAAGAACGGTAACCAAGCCTAGGCCAACCAACTGATCAGAGAGAAGCTATCGGGAAGCAACCAGAACTGAAAAGCGGTAGCATATAGGCCCAAGGGGCGAAAACCAACTGATCAGAGAGAAGCTATGAGGAAGCGACCGAACTGATCAACGGTAGACTAGGCTCTACGAGCCAGGACCTAGGCTAAGCCAGACGCCAACTAACCTAACAAGAACAAAACATAAAAATATAATATATAATAAAAATGAAAGAAAGAAGGTAAAATAGCAGGAGAAAAAATCCAGGAGTGTGCGACTAGCCCGAAGGCAAGTCTACACTCAAAGCTAGTCAGAGGGCCGATACAAAGAACCTGGACTAGGGTCTGGATAGAAAAAGCCTACATAAGGTGAAATACATATATGTATAACAACTTGAGTAGACGTAATAACGCGGATAATCAAAATAGAGCGTATAAAATAATAAGGGTATGTTCTAGGTATGGGAGACCAAGAACGAACCCAACATGCGGCAGGACCATGCTGCCATGCTTCCAGCCCCCGAGAACGTATCTATACCTAAAAAACGGCAAATACCGTCTCGGGGACGGAAAAAAACTCGCTCTAAACGTAAATACGAGTACTTAACTTAGCTGCTGCGATAGCTGCACGCTCCATTATAGTAAAAATCCACGAAAGGGCACAAAAAAACAACAGAGAGAAAATTAGCACGTGTGGCTTCTGGCGCTAACTTTTAAAGGATGGCCACTAGAGGCGCAGCAGTCGCAAGCATGGGATGGTGTAGTAGTAGTAGTTACGAGCTGCTCCCTCTGTGGGACGGCTCCCCTCTTGGAGGGTTTTGTAGTGGGAGATTTCTATTGGCATTTGCTCGTGGTAGTGGTCTCACTCGCCTAGTGTTCATACCGACACCCTCCTAGAGGGTGAGCGAGTCAGTCATACTGACCTTTTTCTTTATTTTATTTATTCTCTGGTATGTGTTTTAGTAAACATTTACCCTAGAAATAATAGATTAAAGGATATTTTCGCGCAAGCGACACGAGCTGAGCCCAGAAAAAGGGTTATCGGTGCCAAAATCCAGTTGTCGGTATGGAACCCCCACCAATAACCAGGGACTGCCTGTACACCCAAAACTTATTTGTCCAAATCATCTCGATCTTGAATAATTTTCAGAATTAAAATGTAAATCAATGGGGAATCAAGGTCAAATCATGTATGTATTTAGCACCTTTCATTTTTCTAACATCAATATAGTTACAGATCTCATTTATACATTCTATGGCAAAAATTGCTTTATAAATCTTACTTAAACAAATACTTTACCTTTATTCCAAGAAGACTCAGTATCTGAAGTGAGAAATTGCCTAATGATCAAAGTGAACATAATTTGCCCCAAAAATGTAAGTTTTAAAAAGCTAGATCACTTCCTTATGAATAGCAACAATAGTAATACCAAGATGAGTGCAATACAGTTAATGCAAATGGGTAGGCAATAAAAAATAGGTCAAGAGCAAAGAAAATTATTAGATATCTACCGAAAATAATTTATGTATATATATCAACATACATACGTACATAAAATGTGGACTCCAATCCTAAAGTTTGGGTAACCCAGCAAGAAGCGCAATAAATTCTCTAACCATTAATGTAAATAATATAAAATGCACTCACAATTTATTCATTCTTCTAAGAGCAGCTCGATCCTCTTCATCGTAATATGGTTTTTTAGGTGATCGCTTGCGCATCTTGATATCTCTCTGATAACTGTCTGGTTTAATCCGCTTTTGAGAGGACACTCGGGGATGCCTGAGACAATTTTGTAAAGCTTATTATACAAAAAAGTGCAACACTAAGGAAAGCATATCAAATTAAATAAAACAAGCTACAGTTTACACAATGCATATTGCTAAGAAATAAAAGAAAACATAATACAAGTGGAACAAACACCTAAACTTCAATGGAAAGCATAATCTAAGCTTATCAATAGTATCACATAAATGGCACCTGGACTTAACAAAAATCAATTTACCGTATTTTATTACTTATCAGATGCATCTGAGTTTAACACATATTGCCCACCTCTAGCAACCCTCTGCAAATTTTTTTTGTTATTCCTGGGTTGGGAAAAGACTGGGTATCATGGGGTGAGACGCGGTCTTCGACCAGATCTCACCTCGAATACACAGGCGTTGCCAGATCTCACAGATTCCTTACTTACAATCTCCGATTTTATTAACCGGTTTACCAGCTGCACTTGGAAATATCCTGTTGTTAAGACCTCAGGTTTGTTAGCTATGAAAAATACAAGTTGATTCTAAAATTTGTCAATTTAGGATGCTGTGCAAGTATAATCTTTAGCTAAATAATTACTACTTGGTAAGTTAAACATAAAATCTAATTCTATTATAAAAGTGTCATTTTCACACAAACCTATCTTATCATACAAACACCACAATGTATTACAATACAATACAGTGTTCTCCGGATTCGCGGACTTCTCTCGGGAACATTTCCCCATATTATTCAAGGAAAATTCAGCTATTCACGGTATTTTACTATGAGAAATGTCCACAAATTCCAGTTTTTTTTTATCAATTTCATCATAAAATGCACTTTTTGTGATAAAACTATTAAAAAAACCAGGTATAAAAATTTCAAGTGGGTTTTTCTTAGTTTTAACTAGAAGAATAGGAGGTTTATAGCATTTATATAGAGGCTCCAACTATTCACGGTAGGGTCTAGTATGCATCCCCCAAGAATACGGGGGGACCACTGTAATCAGATATTCCAGGTATAGTTGGTTAAAGGCATTTTCTGAATTTTACTACACTCGGCCATATACTTATAAAGCAAAATTTCCAGTGGGTAGATAAATTAGTTTTATGTGCATTTTAATGTATTCTCTCTATTTGTTATATCTTAAACCATTAATAGCAAATTTGCTTTGTCTGTCTAATTTCTGTATTAATCTCAATAACGTAGTTTCTTTCATTTTTCCTGCCATTGACGTTGTATTCATCTTACCTCATCATTTTTTAAAGTGACTTTAGAATTCATGGATTATCTCTGAAATCACAGTACTTAAATTAGTCAAAGACCCTAAAGTTCTAGAGGAATTAAACAAAGAGACCCTAAGGTTCTTGAAGAAGGGGTAGAGATTGCTTCAAGGAATAACTTGAGCCACGATAAATATTTGCTAGAAACATGCGGACAGGCAGAAACCAATAATCTTGATATGAATTTCTATGCATCTAGATGACAAGGAAGTATGTATGCAAAGTGGATTCATTCAGTTTTGAAAACGTTATGGAGAATGGAATATCCCAGAGTAGTAGGCAACTATAATCATCCTGAAAAGAGTACAGCAATGTGACAAACTGCAAAGTGATTTTGGGAGAAGCATGTGTTAAACAACATAGGTTAGTGGCGATGGATTTGAAAATGAGAGGAAGGAAACCCTAAAAGAGAAAGAGGAGATCTAGAATTAAAATTTGGGATCTTGAAGGAAAAAAGGGGGAGCAATTTAGGAGAACTGTGAGAGAGAGATGGCGGGAAATAGGGAATGTAGAGGTTGGACAGGGTAACAGAGTGGAAAATACTAGGGCAGATATGAGAGAAATATGTGTTGGGGAAGCAGAGAAACTGGTGGGAAGAACCAATTGATATGGAGTGTCGAGAGGAGAAAAGTGGTGGTGGAATGGAGAGGTGCAAGAATCAGTTAAATGAAAATCAAACACATTTAAGGACTGGAAAGTAAGGTGCAGAAGAACCGTACAGAAAAGAGGAAAGAGATGTGGGAAGGAGGGTAGGTATGGCTATTGGAAGTGCGGCAGAGTTGTTGAATGAAAGACTAGGAACAAGAGGAGAAAAGGATATCTATAAGATTTCAAACTTAAGGAAAAGGCAGAGACAGGATGTGGGTAAACTGGGTGTTATCAAGGATAGAGATAGAATATATTGTATGGGGATGAAGACATAAAGAAGAGATGGAGAGAGTATTTTTAACAACTTTTAAATACTGAAAATAAGAGAGAGGAGATTGGGGAAGCACAGAGGGTGGAGTGACCAGTAATGGAGATACAGGATTGAAAAGTGAAGAGAGCATTAAGTAAAATAAAGAATGGTAAAGCAACAGGTCCATCAGAATACCAAATTGAAATGATCAAATTACTAGGTAGAGATGGAATATGGATTTATTAAAAGCTATAACAGAAGAGGAAGAAATGCCAAGGGACTGGGAGGAGAGTCTAATGGTATACGGTCGTACCTTGACATACGAAATTAATCCATTCCGAGGCGGCCTTCGTAACCTGAGCTTTTCGTATCTTGACCCTCACTTTACATGTAAATTGCCTAATTCGTTCCAACCCCTATAAAAACAACCCAGTAAATTTTATAATAAAACTAAATTAACCAATAAACAATGAAATACAATTGGGACCATTCAATACCTAACTTAATATGTACTACTAATATGTACCTGTAAATAAGGTGTATTAGTGTACATGGTATACAAGAAATACTGTACGTACATATGTATGTATGTAGTAAAATGTGGAACCTTACCTTTCGAGTGAGGCTATCTCCCAAAGTGGCAACAGAGGAGGTTTTATCCTTCTATAAATTTCAACCTCACATCCTCCCTTTTGGCTTAAAGTAGATACTAATTATTTAAACTTCTCCGCCTGTTTTAGAATCAAGCCTCTTCTTTCTTGTATAACTATTCTCTCTATCTTCCCCAACTGTTAGCCAAACCCTTAGTTTTATTAACATTCACCTTTAAGCCACCCCCTCCTAAGGCTCCTGCCACTCTCCAACCCTTCTCTGTAAGTCCTACTCATCTTCAGCAGTAATCGCCAGATCATGGGCATACAACTCCCCCAACGCCAATTCACTCCTGATCTCTTCATTCAACACAGCCATGACCAGCACAAACAAAAATGGGCTAAATGCTGACCCCTGGTGTAATCCAACACTAACTTTAAAGTTTTCTCTTTCCCCAACTGCAGTTATTACTTTTGTGCTTGATCTTTGATATATCATCTCCACCAGCCTAACCAATTTTTTGGGGACTTTAATCTTCCTCAAACACCAAAACATCACTTCTCTTGGAATTCTATTGTATGCTTTCTTTACGCCTATAAATGCACAATAAAGCTCCTGGTGTCCCTCTAGCCTCTTTTCCTATAGCTGTCTTACCATGAAGATAGCATCCACTGTCCCTCTTCCTCTCATGCATCCACACTGCTGTTTCCCAATCTTTACAATCTCTCCTAATCTCTCATCCAGTATTCTCTCTAAAGCTTTCAATCCATGCTCTGTTAGTTTAATTCCCCTGTACTAGTTACTACAAACCATGAAATATCCCTTCTGCTTGTATATTATATACCATTAGACTCTCCTCCCAGTCCCTTGGCATTTCTTCCTCTTCCCTTATAGCTTTTAATAAATCCATATTCCATCTCTCCCCATCTCTACCTAGTAATTTGATCATTTCAATTTGGTATTCTGATGGACCTGGTGCTTTACTATTTTGATTTTACTTAATACTTCTCTATCCTGTATCTCCATTACTGGTCACTCCACCCTCTGTGCTTCCCCAATCTCCTCTCTCCTATTTTCAGTATTTAAAAGTTGTTAAAAATACTCTCTCCATCTCTTCTTTATGTCTTCATCCCCATACAATATATTCTATCTCTATCCTTGATAACACCCAGTTTACCCACATCCTGTCTCTGCCTTTTCCTTAAGTTTGAAATCTTATAGATATCCTTTTCTCCTCTTGTTCCTAGTCTTTCATTCAACAACTCTGCCGCACTTCCAATAGCCATACCTACCCTCCTTCCCACATCTCTTTCCTCTTTTCTGTACGGTTCTTCTGCACCTTACTTTCCAGTCCTTAAATGTGTTTGATTTTCATTTAACTGATTCTTGCACCTCTCCATTCCACCACCACTTTTCTCCTCTCGACACTCCATATCAATTGGTTCTTCCCACCAGTTTCTCTGCTTCCCCAACACATATTTCTCTCATATCTGCCCTAGTATTTTCCACTCTGTTACCCTGTCCAACCTCTACATTCCCTATTTCCAGCCATCTCTCTCTCACAGTTCTCCTAAATTGCTCCCCCTTTTTTCCTTCAAGATCCCAAATTTTAATTCTAGATCTCCTCTTTCTCTTTTAGGGTTTCCTTCCTCTCATTTTCAAATCCATCGCCACTAACCTATGTTGTTTAACACATGCTTCTCCCAAAATCACTTTGCAGTTTGTCACATTGCTGTACTCTTTTCAGGATGATTATAGTTGCCTACTACTCTGGGATATTCCATTCTCCATAACGTTTTCAAAACTGAATGAATCCACTTTGCATACATACTTCCTTGTCATCTAGATGCATAGAAATTCATATCAAGATTATTGGTTTCTGCCTGTCCGCATGTTTCTAGCAAATATTTATCGTGGCTCAAGTTATTCCTTGAAGCAATCTCTACCCCTTCTTCAAGAACCTTAGGGTCTCTTTGTCTAATTCCTCTAGAACCTTAGGGTCTTTGACTAATTCAAGTACTGTGTTTTCAGAGATAATCTATGAATTCTACAATCACTTTAAAAAAATGATGAAGTAAGATGAATACAACAGCAATGGAAGGAAAAATAAAAGAAACTACATTATTGAGATTAATAAGAAATTAGACAGACAAAGCAAATTTGCTTTCAATGGTTTAAGATACAACAAAAAGAGAGAATGCATTAAAATGCACATAAAACTAATTTATCTACCAACTGGAAAGTTTACTTTATAGATGGCTGAGTGTAGTAAAATTCAGAAAATGCCTTTAACCCTTAAAGGCCAAGCTGCTATTTACCAAAATGTCTCTCGTATGCCGGCGGCGTTCGGGAGTTAGCGCTGAAGTGGAAAATTTTTTTTTTTTTTTTTTTCGAAAAATCACAGCACACTTAGTTTTTAAGATTAAGAGTTCATTTTTGGCTCCCTTTCTTGTCATTGCCTGAAGTTTAATATGCAACCATCAGAAATGAAAAATATCATTATCATATATAAATATTGGAATATATGACAGCGCAAAAAAAAATTTCATATATAATTGTATACAAAATGCGCTGTCAGCAAAACAGTTAAAGCTAATGAGTTCATTTTTTTCGTTGTATTGTACACTAAATTTTGATGATTTTGGTATATAACGAATTGTAAAACGATCAAATCAACACAGAGAAAATAATATCACAAAATGATGCATGAATTCGTAACGCACAGATATAAAAAAAAAAAAAGATTTGTATAAAACTTCACCATAAATCAAAATATTGTGCTAGAGACTTCTCGTTTGTTGCAAAATTAACGTAATTGATTGAATATTACTACACAGTAAGTGTTTTAGCTTAAAATTGCAGCTTTCGACCATTTTGGTCGAGTTAAAGTTGACCTCAGTTCAAGTTTTTTTTATTTATCGTGATTTATATGAAAATATTTCAAAACTGATAAAAGCTACAACCATGAGTTATTTTTGTTGTCTTCTACATGAAATTGCGCACATTTTCATATATAAAATTTTATGTAACAGCTAATATAAAACGGTGCAAACATTACGACAAACTGACGAAAGAATTTATGATTTTTCGGCAGCGTTACCGCACGCGGACGTAATGGAAGAAGTGTTTATCAAAAATTCATAAATTGAAATATTGTGCTAGAGTTTTCCAATTTGTTGCAAAATGAAGGTAAATGATTGAATACTACTAGAATGTAAGAGTTTTAGCTTACAAATGCGTTTTTCGTCCATATCGGTCGAGTTAAAGTTGACCAATGGTTGATATTTTGGCACTTATCGCTATTTTTATATGAAAATATTTCAAAACTGATAAAAGCTACAACCATGGGTTATTTTTTGTTATATTCTACATGAAATTTCACACATTTTCATAAATAAAACTTTATGTGACGGCTAATATAAAATGGTGCAAACATTACGACAAACTGACAAACGAATTTCTGAGATTTTCGACAGAGTTACTGCGCGCGGACGTAAGGAAAAAGTTTTTTTCAAAAATTCCATATAAATTGAAATATTTTGCTAGAGTCTTTCAATTTCTTGCAAAATGAAGGTAAATGATTGAATATTACTAGAATGTAAGAGCTTTAACATACAATTCCGTTTTTCGACCATTTTGGTCAAGTCAAATTTGACCGAACGTTGAAATTTTGGCACATCCTGATGTATATGAAAATATTTCAAAGCTGATAAAAGCTACAACCCTGGGTTGTTTTTTCTTGTATTCTACATAAAATTGTGCACATTTTCATATATAAAACTTTATGTAACGGCTAATGTAAAACGGTGCAAACATTACGAAAAACTGACGAAAGAATTTGTGATTTTTACGGCAGAGTTACAATGTGGACGTGAGGAAAAAGGTTTTTTCAAAAATTCACCATAAATTGAAATATTGTGCTAGAGACTTCCAATTTGTTGCCAAATGAAGGAAAAGGATTGAATATTACTAGAATTTAAGAGTTTTAGCTTACAATTGCGTTTTTCGAACATTTCAGTAGTCAAATTTGACCGAAGGTTGAAATTTTGGCACTTACCGCAATTTATATGAAAATATTTCAAAACTGATAAAAGCTACAACCATGGGTTGTTTATTGTTGTATTCTACATGAAATTGCGCACATTTTCATATATAAAACTCTATGTAACGGCTAATATAAAACGGTGCAAAAATTACGACAAAGTGACGAAAGAATTTCAGAGATGTATCACTGATGCTTTCTGGGCTCAGCTCGTGTCGGCCTATGAAAGTATCCTTAATATCATTCTTTCTAGGTAAAATTAGCCTAAAACTTACCAGATGAAAAACAAAATTAAGAAAATGTCAGTAAAACTGACTCGCTCACTCTTAAAAAGAAGTGTCGGTATGATATAGGGGCGAGTGTGGAACACTACCACGAGACAAACACCAATTAGAACTTCCCTATCAGAATCCCCCCAAGAGAGAGCTGATAACCAACGGGCGATGCAGCCTCTACTACTACTACTAGAGGACGCCACGGACAGCAGCGCCCCTAGCGTACATCCTTAATTTTTAGCACCAGCGACAAGTCGCCATTTTCTTGTGCTCGTGTTTTCTTGGATTTTATTCGTACTATCTACGATGAACGCTCTGTCAATTGCCACGGCTAAGTTAAGTAACTCATAAGTAACATTTTACCGTATTTTTATCTTCCGGGTACCAGTATTTTTCCTCTTAATAGGTCATATACGGTTCCCCCGGTTGTCTCGTGGCGGCCATGCCGCCTCGTAAGAATTCCCGGTCCTCCATACTGGGACTTCTTATACTTATGGGCTTTACTTTATCACATTCATTGTTTTACATCGAGTTTTAGCTAATTCAGCCCTCCTACCATTCTCTTAGCTTGGTATTTAGGGCTATTATTATTATTTCCGGCCCAGCATCCCGGCTCTTGCTCTACATCGGCTATCGCTGGCTCCGAGTAGGCTCCTGTTTCTTGGAACAGTCTGCCTCCTCCTGGGGCTTCTTTCTCTTTTACTAAAAGTGTCTCTTCCACCTTTCGATGTATTTTTATTATTATTTAGGGGTGTTGTTAGGCTAGCCTAGGGGAGGGTGCTTGTTCCATGTATTGGTACAGCTTGATTCACGTGCCCTACCACGGTTGTGTTGCTCGCGGGCCTAGGCCACTTGCGGTCACGTGTTCCATAGCACCTTACCCTGCCCCTTCCCTCCCTCTCTGATATAGGGAGGAGCTGGGGGACCCCTTGGTTGTTATGACAACCTCATCGCCTTCTCTCACACTCTCGGAGGTGACCAGGGGGTCCCCCCCAGCGGGGGGTATAGGGCGACCACTATGAGGTACCGGGTCTCCATGCGGGTAGTTGGTGAGGCGGGGAGGAGTAGGCCATCCCTCCCCCCTTTTCTCGCTCCCGCCGTGTTTCGCCGGGACCTTCCTCCCCCCCTCCCCAGTTGCTCAGCCACCTCACGATACGTAAGGAGCCTTCCGTCGCAGCCGGGGCACCTTTGGTTATAGGTTATTGGCTCCGCTAGCGGGCAGGGTGGGCACTACGAGTGGTCGGTTGCTTGCCTACTATATCCTTATATCTCTCCCCCGCTATCGGAAGGGAGCTTACCCTTACCTACGCACTCTTCTAGTAGACGGGCGGAGAGAAGTTGTTTTATTTTTTTTGTTATTTTTAAGGATATATACCCTAATTATAAGATATTTTACAATGAATTGTGTGTTATTATATTATTTTTTCAACCATCCCCGCCATTTTCCGTCGTGGTTTCCATTACCACCACTCCTAGTTGGTTGATTCTTGTGCTTCCGCCATTGGCGGAGCCATAGCCTATCTTCCAACCTGGTTACCACACGTATTTTGGCGGGGCTCTGGTTTTATCTAACTTTATCGCTCCGGCACCAGCGGAGCATATGTTAGGCTGTAAGTGTTTACTTGGTACTCATGTACTTTTTCACTTACAGGCTACCAACTGCCAGGTCCCAGCCTGTAACGCGACGCTCTACGACCCCGTGGACATGACGAGTGCAGGTCTCACGCCCCGTGTGCCACGTCGTTCAACGAGACGATTGTCTGGCACCCCGAAGCCTGCGCTATATGCTACGACCTGGTCGGTCAGCTGGGAGATGGGGTAAGTCCATTATAGGCTTACTTATGATTTTACTAACAACTTCTAGTCGTAAGTTTGTTAACCCCGTTCCACAATTGGCAGCTAATCTCACCTTTCTTTCAGGCTAGCGGTGTGAGGGAAGTCGCCCTCGCCACCCTGAAAGCGTGGGTGGGCGGCTTTGGAAAAAACGCCGCCAAGGGCCAGCCCTACATTTTGGATAGGAAGCTGGCCATCCAGATCTTCCCCGCGGGCAAGTCAGACGGGTTACGTCGACCCACCTTGTCCGCTGCCCCACTGATAGCCTCCATCCAGCAAGACCTCCAGCAATCGTTTGGGTCGTCAGCCTCCAGGAGTCGGTTCCGGACGTCGCTGCCCTGGACCTGAACCTTGAGCCAATGGCGGTAGTTAGCGAGGATTTGTTGGTTGAGGTAGGTTTGTCGGGCGCCCAAGGTCTTTCCTTGGCGCTCCTGGATCTTCTCCTGTCCCCTCTTCTTCCGCTTCTTTCCAAGGCTTTGCGGGATCCGAGATCCCTATTCGCCCTCCCCCGCTCTCTCTGTACCTCCTAAGGAGAAGGGAAAGAGAGAACCGAAGACCTTGTCTAAGTCGACTTCTAGGAAGTCGTCTTCGTCTTCTTCGGTTAGGAAGTCGTCGACTTCCTATGCCGATGCGGTGAAGGCAAAGCCGGGCTCTTCCCAGTCGAAGAGCTCCAGAAGCAAGGCTTCGAAGGAGAAGGCTCGCGCTACCACCGAGTCACTGCCTTCTCCCGCCTCCGCTGCCTCCTCTCCGGCTATGCCGGCAGGGGTAGCAGCACCAGCACCTGCGTTCCCTCTACTCTGTCTCACCTGAGGAGTGATGGAACAGGTGGGGGTGCTAGTAGGTTCCCAAATCTCCGCATTGGGAACGCGTTTCGAGCAGATGTTCGCGCAATTATCGAACAGTCTGTCTCAACTGGACAGTCAATCCAGGACCTCTCTAATAGAATGAAGAGAGAATGAGGACCGAGTGGCTGGGCTAGCTCAGGCTCCTCCCCCAGTCTCCCCTGCATCTAGCACAGGGATTCTTCAACTTCCACCTTATGACTCCTTGCCAGCTTTCTCTATGGAGAACCCATGGAGAGTAGCTGCCTACGCTCCATTTAAGGACGGAATGATTTCTATCCCGGAGTGTGGTACTCGAAGGATTGAGGACTTCGAGTTCTACCCTCCGGGTCTGACGCAGCCTTTCATCGGGTATGCTAGGCTGACGCCAACGGCTCTCACGAGAGAAGACAAAATCTCGAAGGAGTCAGTTCTTTACAGTAGAGATCACGCCCAGCGAGAATGGGTTCACTGCCTTGAGGACTGGGAGTGTACTAACACTAAACTCCAGGCCTACAAGAGTCCCTCACTATTTTCGCGACGGAAGAGGAGGTCTCTCTTCCGTTCGCCACGAAATTGGTGGAGAAGTCTCTTCAGGCAGTCCTCAAGGATGAGCCCATTCCACAGTTGAGGGAGTCGGAGTCTACTTCTCCACTCTTCCCCGCCTTCGGAGAGTTGTGGGAAAACCTGCCAGCTACATTCACGCTGGGTAAACTCAAGCCGGACTGCGCCATGGACCAGTTCGGTGAGAAATTACCTAGGCTGCCGGATTCCCTAATCCAGGCAGAGTTCGATGCGCGAACTAGGTTTGTGGCAGGTCCCTCAATTCTCTCATCGTTACAGAAATGGCTGCTCTTTCCTACGCTACGGAACCGCTGTTCAAGATTCTGGCGAAATCTCAGTTTCAGACGGTTCTGTCGGACGCTTTTGACTTCTTCCAGGCTAGAGAACTGCCGGAAGCATGTCCTACAAGAGTGCACAATCAGGCATGAGCCTAATAGACTCTTGGCTGCAAGCATGTGGGGAGCGGATCTCTTCCCAGAGTCCGCAGTGAACGAGGTCCACCACGAAGCTGCTAGACTCAACCAGAGCCTTAGAGCTAGGTGGGGTGGTATTTCCTCTAAGAGGAAACAGGAATCCGTTCCCACTGCTGGCAAGGAAAACCAAAGAAGGCTGGTAAGAGGTTCCAGCCTTATAAAAACTCCAACATCAGCAGCAATTTGTGCAGCAGTCCCAGTTACCCAACAGGGACAACCTTCCACCTCTAAACAGAACCAACCTTTCCTCCTGGTGCCCCAGCAATCTCAACCATCCACTTCCTACGCTATCTCGCCGGCCTTTAACCCTGCTTATGAGGCTCAAGGCTACTCTCAACCGAGAGGTAGGGCGAGAGGTTACTTTCGTCAGCGTGGCGCAGAAGGGGCACGAGGAGTAGACAGTTCAGAGTAGGGCGTGGTGGCCCAAACCCGCCCATCAGCAATGAGGCTCCCCAGGTAGGAGGGAGGCTGTTCCTCTTCCGCCACAGGTGGGGGTTCAGCAATTGGGCACAGAGCATAGTGTCCAAAGGATTAGGCTGGAGTTGGATCAAAGATCCCCCTCCAATCAAATCATTTCATCAGGTACCGTCAAAGGAATTGATAGATTACGCGGAAGAACTCCTTCAGAAAGGAGCTATTGCGAGAGTCAAACATCTAAAATTTCAAGGGCGCTTATTCAGCGTGCCAAAGAAAAGGCTCAACAAAAAGAAGGGTAATCTTAGACTTGTCAAAGCTAAACTCTTTCATTCGCTGCGACAAGTTCAAGATGCTTACCCTCTCGCAAGTAAGGACCCTACTTCCGCGTGGAGCCGTCACATGCTCCATCGATCTTACAGACGCATACTATCATATCCCTATAGCCAGCACTTCCGCCCATTTCTAGGATTCAGGCTAGGAAATCAGACATTCTCATTCAAAGTGATGCCCTTCGGTCTGAATGTAGCCCCCAGGGTATTCACAAAGATAGCAGAAGTGGTTGTACAACAATTGAGAGCTCAGGGAATCATGGTAGCGGCATACCTCGACGATTGGTTGATCTGGGCACCAACAGTCGAGGAATGTCTCGAAGCTACCAAAAAGGTAGTTCACTTTCTGGAACATCTGGGGTTCCAGACTAAACAAAACGAAATCCAGACTTACTCCGGAATCTCATTTTCAGTGGCTAGGAATCCAATGGGATTTGTCTTCCCACAATCTATCAATTCCAGTGGCCAAACGGAAGGAAATAGCAAAATCTGTCAGGCAATTCCTCAAATGCATACAGACGTCAAGAAGAAACCAGGAGAGAATCCTAGGGTCTCTTCAGTTTGCTTCGGTAACAGATATCCTTCTGAAAGCAAGGCTGAAAGATATAAATCGAATTTGGCGGTCAAGAGCAAACTCCAAATATCGAGACAAGTTGTCAGTAATTCCACAGATCCTCCGCAACCAACTACGGCCTTGGTCAAAAGTAAAGAACTTAGCCAAGAAGTACCCCTTCAATATCCCCTCCCAGTGTTAACCATTCACACGGATGCATCCCTGTCCGGGTGGGGGGGATACTCTCAGTTCAAACAGGTTCAGGGGACTTGGTCAGTTCAATTTCGCCAGCTCCACATAAACGTGTTGGAAGCAATGGCAGTATTTCTTACTCTGAAGAGACTGCTTCCCCCGAAGAAGTCTCATCTAAGGCTAGTTTTGGACAGTGCAGTGGTAGTTTCATTGCATCAACAGAGGAGGGTCCAATCCAAGCATGTGAACCATGTCATGATAGCCATCTTTGCATTAGCAAACAAACACAAATGGCATCTGTCTGCCACTCACCTGGCAGGAGTAAAAAGAAATGTGAGTAGCAGACGCCCTGTCCCGGTCAGTTCCTCTGGAATCAGAGTGGTCTCTGGACGTCGGGTCATTCCCAGTGGGTAAGCCGGAGAGTCCCAGGTCTCCAAGTGGAATCTCTTCGCCTCACAAGCGAACCACAAGCTCCCTTGCTATGTGGCCCCCAACCTGGACCCTCTGGCTTATGCCACGGACGCCCTGTCGTTAGATTGGAATCAGTGGAGGAGGATTTATATTTTTCCTCCAGTGAATCTTCTCTTGAAAGTCCTAGACAAACTAAGGTCTTTCAAAGGGATAGTAGCTCTGATTGCACCGGACTGGCCCAAGAGCAACTGGTATCCTCTTCTTTTTTGGAATTGGTCTCCGACCTCAACGGATCCCCAATCCCAAACTGTCACAATCAGTACAAATGAGGACTGTGTTCGCTTCCTCAAGAACTCTCCAGACCCTAACTTTATGGACTTCATGAAGTTTGCGGCTAATAAAGATGCTGACATTGATCCACAGAATATCTCTTCCTAGAATCAGATAAGAGAGAGTCAACCATTAGACAATATGACTCAGCTGTTAAAAAATTAGCATCTTTCTTGAGAGAATCGAACACTACAACCATGACAGTTAATTTGGCGGCTATATCCTTTTTCAGATCCTTGTTTGAAAAAGGTTTAGCAGCTAGCACGATTACCACTCACAAATCGGCTTTGAAGAAAATCTTTCAAGTAGGTTTTCAGATAGATTTGACTGAATCTTATTTCACATCTATCCCTAAAGCCTGTGCTAGACTTAGACCTTCTCAGAGGCCTACTACAGTTTCATGGTTCTTAAATGATAGTCCTCAAACTAGCTTCAGATACTGACAACTCATCTTGTACATTCATAATGCTCCTGAGGAAGACATTATTCTTATTAAGCCTAGCCTCAGGAGCTAGAATTTCAGAACTGTCGGCTCTATCCAGGGATGCGGGTCATGTGGAATTCCTCCCATCAGGAGAAGTTCTACTTGCTCCGGATCGTAGCTTTTTGGTTTAGCCAAAAATGAAGATCCTCTTGCAAGGTGGGCTCCTTGGAAGGTTATCCCACTTCCACAGGATCCTTCTCTCTGCCCAGTATCAACTCTTAGAGCCTTTCTATCTCGTACTTCTTCTAGATCCTCAGGTGCTCTCTTTATGAGAGAAAAAGGTGGTACTTTATCAGTTAAAGGCATTAGACAGCAAATCCTTTACTTCATTAAACAAGCACACCCTGAGTCATTCCCAAAAGCACATGATATCAGGGGAGTAGCCACCTCAATTAATTATTTCCAACATATGAACTTTGAGGATCTTAGAAAGTATACTGGATGGAAATCCCCGACAGTCTTTAAACGGCATTATTTAAAGTCCTTGGAATCTTTAAAGTTTTCAGCAGTAGCAGCGGGAAACATAGTTTCCCCTGATACTGTTTAGTAGTTGTAGTATTGATCCAGGTCTCCTTTCTACCTACTTCAACCAACATGCCTCAACCTATCGTCAGGCTACTCAACATCATAGCCTTAGCCGTTGTATCATATAGTGGATTGTCCCTTATTTTTTTTTTGCTAGGGACACCCACTTTTGTACTGATATGTACTTCAGTGTACCTACCCTTATTTTTATGCTAGGGTAGGACACAATATGTTTGTATATTCACCATTTTGTGTTTATGATGAACTTCAGTCACAATGTGTTTGTATATATTTTGGAATAATTGTATTAATGATGGATTTCAGTGTACCTACCCTTATTTTTATGCTAGGGTAGGACACATGTATGTATATATTTTATAATTTTGTATTCTAGTTAAGTAAATCCCAAATTTGCCTCATTTTACATGCATCTCTGTAATTTTATTTATTTACCATTTAAGTACTTTAGTTTACTAAACATTCTATTATTTTACTGTTATATAGTTAGTTTAAGTGCTTAATTTGTATGCTGTAATTGATTTACTTATATTATATCCATCATTTTAAACTGTTTTTCATTGTTTCCTTTTCCATCTTGTCTGTTTCTCTGGTACTCTTTCATAGGCCGACACGAGCTGAGCCCGAAAAGAAAAAGGGATTTTGACGAAGGAAAAAAATCTATTTCTGGGTGATTGGCTCGTGTCGCTCTATGAAACCCCCCCTTTTTTATGGTTTGTTTTCCCCCCCTTGCAGGACAAGATGTATTTAACTGTTTTAATTAAGGATGACCGCTAGGGGCGCTGCTGTCCGTGGCGTCCTCTAGTAGTAGTAGTAGAGGCTGCATCGCCCGTTGGTATCAGCTCTCTCTTGGGGGGATTCTGATAGGGAAGTTCTAATTGGTGTTTGTCTCGTGGTAGTGTTCCACACTCGCCCCTATATCATACCGACACTTCTTTTTAAGAGTGAGCGAGTCAGTTTTACTGACATTTTCTTAATTTTGTTTTTCTCTGGTAATTTTAGGCTAATTTTACCTAGAAAGAATGATATTAAGGATACTTTCATAGGGCGACACGAGCCAATCACCCAGAAATAGATTTTTCCTTCGTCAAAATCCCTTTTTTAGTCCGAGAAGAAAGAAATTTGCGCATGCGTGCCTGGGTAACGCTTGTAAACAAAACAACAGCTTGATCCGTGAACTCCAAGCATCCCTCAAGGCGCGATTCAAAATGTTTGCAAACTAAGCCAATAACTATTTTTCCGCGAATATTTAAGAAAACTTTTTGTAGTCGATGTATTGTACGTCAATTAAGCACCCAACAGACAATTTTAGTTGACGTATAATACATCCAGTCCGCGTTTAAAGGTTAACTAACTATACTACCTGGAATATCTGATTACACTGGTCCCTCGTATTCATGTGGGATGCATACCAGACCCCACCGTGAATAGTTGGAACCCCTATATATAAATGCTTTAAACCTCCTATTCTTTTGGTTAAAACTCAAGAAAAACCCACTAACAAATTTTTATACCTGGTTTTTTTAATAGTTTTATCGCAAAAAGTGCATGTTATGATGAAACGGATAAAAAAAAACCAGGAATTTGTGGATATTTCGCATAGAAAAATACAGCGAATAGCTGAATTTTCAGCGAATAATGCAGGGAAATGTTCCTGAGAGAAATCCGCAAATGCATGAGTCCGCGAATCCGGAGAACACGCATAATGGAGGTCCACTGTATTGTATTGTAACACCTGTGGTGGTTGTATGAAAAGATAGATTCGTGTGAAAATGACACTTTTTTTAATAAAATTAGATTTTATGTATAACTTACCAAGTAGTAATTATTTAGCTAAAGATTATCCTTGCACAGCATCCTGAGATGACAAATTTAAAAATCAATTTGTATTTTTCATAGCTAACAAACCTGATGTCTTAACAATAGGATATTTCCAAGCGCAGCCGGTAAACCGGTTAATACAATCGGAGAGTGTAAGCAAGGAATCTGTGAGATCTGGCAATGCCTGTGTATACGAGGTGAGATCTGGTCGAAGACTGCGTCTCACCCCATGATACTCAGTCTTTTCCCAACCCAGGAATAACAAGAAAAATTTGTATAGGGGTGGCTAGAGGTGGGCAGTATGTGTTAAGACCTTAGGTTTGTTAGCTACAAAAAATACAAATTGATTCTAAAATTTTTCATTTGTTCATATGCGGAACAAACCTTCAGTCTTAGCAATAAGATAGCCTTATACTTGGAGGGAGGTATAGATATCCTAAACTGGCAAGGAGTTAACCCACCTGACCACCCCCTAAAATGAGAGGAGTTCTAAAGGAGGTAGACAAATGCCCGTGAGAGTATAGATAACCAATATCTACAACTCAATCATCTGCATTACAAGACAATGATATATGAGCAGATTCATTGCATTTAAGGGACTAAAGAAAATTCTGACAAAGTTGCAGTAATGCAGCTGTTGCCAAGAAAGGGGGGGGTGACAGGCCCCATCCACTGCAGGGGAACGTGAAGCGATGGTAGCTGTTAGCTGTACGCCGTCATTCTATTTATTTTTGCAAAGTCCATGAAAAATCACAGGAGAGGAGGGAGGGCTCTGATTTAGTAATTACTTGGTATCATATAAAATCTAATTTTAATATAAAAATGTAATTTTTATACAAGTAACTTGCCAAGTAATTATTGAATCCCACATTGGAAGGAGGGAGGGATAAATGGACTATTCTAATTCAACTCATTGTGTTAATAATCTGAACTAGAAAAAGGCGGCTAACACTAAAACAATGCTTGTTGGTTCCTTACCTGGTAAGAGAGCTAGAGCAGGTGATTTCTGCCTCTGGTTGGTGCTTATCTAAACCTTGTAGAGGCATGGCGGTATTCAAACCTGTGTTTGAATACTGAGGAAAGCATCCTCAGTATTCAAAAAGCATTGCTCGGTATCCTTAAATGGTGGACAAGAAAAGTCTCTTAGAAGTTTTCAAATACATGAGAAAATCTGCAACCTGGGTTAGAAATGTCTCAGATGATGAGATTTGATGTCTTGGGGAGGAACAAAAGACTGTGTCATCGAGACCTGCTGTCAGACACGAACTTTTTTAATACAACCTTAACTAAGCATCTGTTGCCTAAGCCAGGGGATTGGGGCTGGAGAGCAGAGGAGAGGAAGAAGATTGTTTCTTGTGGTGGCAAACAAGTCTATGGAGGTCGAAGCAAATCTTGTTGTCCAGGGTCCATTCGGTAAGATTGGAAGTACCTGCTTCCAACAGCTCAATTAATCTGCTAGGGTGATCAATTTCCCTTGAATGAAGTGAGTGACCAAGGTTGCTTGATTCCGGCGGGCCCAAAGAAGTTCCTTTGCAGTCTGGCAGAGGGAAAAGGGATGAGTGTGCCGCGTTTCTTAATATACGACAGCACCATGGTACTGTCCGCATGAACAAGTTCTGTCTTGTTGCAAACTGATGGAGAGAAATGTAGGAGACCTAGATGAATGGCTTTTAGATTTTTACATTGATGTGAAGGATGGTTTCCTCCTGGGACCATGTCCCAACAATCTCTGGATTCCCTAGCAGGGCTCCCAAGCTTAGATCCGAAGCGTCTAAATAGAATTCTGGATCAAGCTCAGAGGGAGAAAATCTTCTTTTAGATCTACCACTGCAGGTCCGACTTTATCTCCCAAGTGACCAGAATACCAACCGTGTCCAGTTGAGTTTTCCCACCCCAGTGGCTTTGACGAAGAATTGGAGAACTCGTGTACAATCTGCCCCAATGTGACGAGGGTTTCAATTGAAGGCAGAGTCCCTAGAAGGCTCATCCATTGACAGGCTGAACATGGCAAAAGAAGAGGAATTTGTGAATCATCTGTATATGCAGTTTGCAACTCTCTTGGGTGATAGGAAAACCTGAAAAGTCAAGAGTTGAGAATCTTCCCCAAATAAAGAATCTCCTGTGTTGGAACCCACTGGGATTTCTGGAGATTTAAAAGTGTGTCCAGCAATTCTTCAAATGCTTGTGTTATTTCATCTGAGGTTAAAATGCTAATGCAGCAAGCAATTTACAATAAAGGCAAGAGTTAGCATCAATTACATAAGTATTTATTAGACCAATACTTTGAATTTTCCTCCAAATTGCCTTTGAAAGATGGAAGAAACATCCTTGAATCTCCACATTTTCAAACAATGATTTGAAAGCATCCATAACTGGTTTATCAAAATCCATGGTAATTGAGCATGGCTGTAAATCTGGGTGCTTTTGTTTCAAGATACTAAAGACTTTTTTGTTTCCTTTGTTTTATTTGTCAGGAAAATGTACACATATACAAATAAATATTCACTTTCAATAGCATGAATCGTGTATGGTTGATAAAAGGGATTTTGACGAAGGAAAAATCTATTTCTGGGCAAGGGCCTGTGTTGCCCACTGAAATGTCCCTTTAGCACACATTTCTAAGGTATAAATATTGCTATAATACCAGAGAAAAAAGCTAATATGGAAATACCAGAGTATTCTGGCTCGCTCACCTTATTTAAGGTGTCGGTATGGTTTCTGGGGCGAGTGAAACCACTACCAAAGGTCCTTTGCCATTTAGATTCATCCTTCTTCAATATCCCTCATCTACAGAGGAGCCGATCTAAGGCCCACTACTCGCTACCGTTACGGCTAGCGCCTCTGACGTCATTCCTGCCGATAGCACCCAAGCTTGGGCAAAGACAAGGGGGGGGTACAAAGGAAAGGGTGGGATTTCACTGGGCGACACAGGTCCTTGCCCAGAAATAGATTTTTCCTTCGTCAAAATCCCTTTTCTGGGCTCAGCCTGTGTCGCTCCGTGAAATAGTACCAGAGAAATGGCCATACAAGCTTGGAAAGAGGAAGCACACAAGTAAAAGGATAGGATAATCAAAATCAATTAAGGTTAATTGCTATAATCTAGATATAAGGTTACAGAACAAGTAACAACAGAGCAATTCGAACCTTAACGCTAATCCAATATACAAAACATAACAGTTACTTAAAAGTACATAGTAAGACTAAATGCAAACTGGGACTAGTCCCAGATACAAATCATATGGAAATTATCACAAGTATATACAATATGTGGCATCCAAGGTACAGTACGACTACATTGACGACTGAGCTATGGCAAGAATGCTAGCGAGACAGGTAGGAAAGAGAGATATAAGTAGAGATATAGAGTAAACTACTTACTACTAAATTAAGCAGTGTCAGGGGAAACTGTGTTTCCGGCTGCCACTGCTGGAAATTCAAGGGCTTCTAAGGACTTAAGATAATGGCGTTTGAATACTGTCAGAGATTTCCAGCCTGTGTACTTCTTCAGATCATCAAAATTCATGTATTGAAAATAATTAATAGAAGTAGCTACTGCCCTAACATCATGCACCCGTGGGAAGGACTGCGGGTTGGCCTGTTTTATACAGTATAAAATCCGTTGTCTAATTCCTTTTAAGGAAATGGTGCCTCCCTTTTCTCTAATGAACAGAGGGCCTGAAGATATCAGGGCAGTTCTACTTAGATATGCTTTTAGTGAAGTAACTGGACATAAGGACGGGTCCTGTGGAAGTGGGACAATTTTCCATGGGGCCCATCTATCCAGTGGGTCCTCATTCTTAGCTAGAAATTGGCAATCTGGAGAAAGTAACACTTCTCCTGAAGGGAGAAACTCTATATGATCTGATTCTCTAGATAGAGCCGACAGTTCGGAAATTCTGGATCCTGAGGCCAGACTTATTAGGAATGATGTTTTCCTTAAGAGAACCATATAGTCACATGAGTCATTATTAGTGTCCGAGGCCAATTTAAGGACATCATTTAAGAACCATGACACAGACTTGGGCCTCTCGGATGGTCTGAGTCTAGCGCAAGCCTTGGGGATAGATGAAAAATATGAATCAGTTAGATCTATTTTGAATCCAAACTGGAAGATCTTCTTAAGAGCAGACTTAGTAGTAGTAATAGTACTAGCAGCTAAACCTTTCTCAAATAGTGTCCTGAAAAAGGATATGGCCAGATTTGTGGTCACGGTTTGTGCATTAGAGTCCCTCAAGAATACAGCTAGTTTTTTAACTGCTGAATCGTATAGACGCAAGGTCGATTCTCGTTTATCAGATTCTAAGAACAAGATGTTCTGGGGATCGATATTAGCATCCCTTTGTGCTGCAAACTTCATGAAGTCCATAAAGTTAGGGCTTTCTGAATTCCTGAGGAAGCGAACACAGTCCGCGTCTGCACTAGTTGTGATAGTTTGGGATTGGGAATCCGTTGAGGTCGGAGTCCCAATTCCAGTAGAAGTGGGAACCAATTGCTCTTGGGCCAATTGGGGGCTATTAGAGCAATGTGACCTTTGAACGTCCTGAGTTTGTTCAGGACTTTCAAGAGAAGATTTACTGGAGGAAAGAGGTAAATCTTCTTCCACACATTCCAATCTATAGCCATAGCGTCCGTGGCATAAGCCAGAGGGTCCAGGTTGGGGGCCACATAACAAGGGAGTTTGTGGTTCGACTCGGTGGCGAAGAGATCTACCTGAAGCCCCAGTACTAGTTGACAGACCCAACTGAATGACTCCTTGTCCAGGGACCACTCCGACTCCAGCGGAACTGAACATGATAGCGCATCCGCTACCATGTTTCTTACCCCTGCTAGATGAGTGGCTGACAGGTGCCATTTGTTCCTGTCTGCTAGTGAAAATATGGCTATCATGACATGGTTCACGTGGCTCGACTTGGAGCCTCCCCTGTTGATGCAGTGTACTACCACTGCACTGTCCAGCACCAGCTTGATATGAGATTTCTTGGCTGGATGAAGCTTTTTCAGGGTGAGGAACACTGCCATCACTTCCAGTACATTGATATGAAACTGGCGGAATGGTAGGGACCAGGTTTTCTGTACCTTTTTGTACTGTGAGTAACCGCCCCATCCGCTTAGTGATGCATCTGTGTGGATCACTAAGGCCGGCAGAGGGAATTGCAGCGGAATTGTCTTCGACAAATTCTTGATCTTCGTCCGCAGGCGGAGTCTCTTCCATAAGATTGCCAGGATAGGTGCTAGTTTGTCCCGGGATCTCTTGTTTACTCTTGAACGCCAAACCCGGTTTATGTCCTTTAGTCTGACTTTCAGAAGAACGTCCATTACTGAAGCGAATTGGAGAGAACCTAAGATTCTTTCTTGGTTCCTCCGGGACGTCTGTTTGCACTTGAGAAATTGTCTGGTTGCTTTGGCTATTTCTCTCCTTTTCAATGGCGGAATTGATAGAGTGTGGCAGTTTAAGTCCCATTGAATCCCTAGCCACTGGAAGCGGGACTTCGGTGTTAGCTGGGACTTGGTTCTGTTTATCTGGAAGCCTAGATGTTCCAGAAACCGGATTACTTTGACCGTTGCTTTGCGACATGCTTCGATGCTTGTGGCCCACACGAGCCAATCGTCCAGATAAGCTACTAGCATTATTCCTTGAGACCTTAGTTCTTGAACAACTGTCTCCGCCAATTTCGTAAATACTCTGGGGGCTATGTTGAGCCCGAAAGGCATTACTTTGAAGGAGTAGGCCTGCTTTCCTAGTCTGAAGCATAGAAACGGGCGGAAGTGCCTTGCTACTAGAGCATGATAGTAGGCATCTGTAAGATCTATAGAGGTGGTGACAGCCCCACAGGGAAGTAAGGTCCGCACCTGCGAAACGGTCAGCATCTGGAACTTGTCGCAATGAATGAATAAGTTCAGACGGGACAAGTCTAGAATTATTTTTCGCTTGTTTGAGTCTTTCTTTGGCACGCTGAACAAGTGACCTTGAAATTTTAAATGCTTGACTCTTGACACTACTCCTTTTTGAAGGAGTTCTTAAGAATACTCTACCAATTCCGCTGTTGGTTCCTGATAAAAGGTGTTGGATGGAGGGGGACCTTTGAGCCAACTCCACCCTAGACCTTTGGACACAATGCTTTGGGCTCACTTGCTGAGCCTCCAACGGTGACGAAAGAGGAAGAGCCTCCCTCCTACCTGGGGATTCTCTCTGGTTTGAGGAAGGGCATGCACCACGTCCTCCTCGGGAACCCTTGCCTCGGTTGGTGGCTCTTCCGCCGCCCCGTTGACGGAGGGCGCCTCTAGCTCTGCTACCCCTGCCAAACCTGTTGAAGGCTTGAAAGGACTGGTTTACAAGCACCGGGTTGTAGGCAGGGGAGACAGTGTAGGAGGCTGAAGCCTGTGCCTGTTGCGGCGATTGTGTCAGCAGCACAAACTGCTGTTGTGGCTGCGTCTTAGAGGTAGAAGGTTGCGGTACCTGAGATACCGGAACTGTCTGTACCAGAGTCTGTTGTTGAGGGGCCTGGAAGGGCTGGAACTTCCTAGGCTTCTTCTTTGACTTGGGATTCGATCCAGCAGACTCCGGTTTGCGTTTGGAGACGAGTCCCCAGCGAACCCTTAGGCTTTGGTTGAACCTGACCGCCTCGCAGTGAACTTTGTTCACTACCGAGGCTGGGAAGAGGTCAGAGCCCCATATGGATGAGGCTAAAAGCTTGTTAGGCTTGTGGCGGATCGTGGCCTCCACCAGCACATGTTTCCTGCAATTTCGTCTCGCTATGACGAAATCATACAAGTCACATTGCATAGAGTACAAAAGTGACTTGGCGATGATCTTGAATAGCGGCTCTTCTCCGTAGATTAGAGCCGATACTTCTGTCATAACTAGCGAGTTGAGGGACCTGCAAAGCCTCATCCTGGCCTCATACTCAGTTTGAATGAGGTTCTCTGACAGCCTAGGTAATCTCTCGCTAAATAGTGTGATGGTGCAGTCCGGCTTTAGCTTACCTACAGAAAAGGTGGCCGGAAGATCTACCAAGTGATCATCAGTTCCAGGGAGCAGGAGGGAAGTCAGTTCTGTCTCCCAGAGCTGGGGCATGGGAGCGTCCTTCATTGCTGCCTGCAAAGTCAATTCTGCCACCTTAGACGTAAACGGGATGGGCGTATCTTCGTCTAAGGTGAAGATTGTGAAGGGGCTCTTGAATGCTGTAACTCTGGTATTGGTGCACTGCCACTCCTCCAGGTTACGCAACCATGCCTGCTGGGCCTGGTCCCGGGAAAGAATTACCGTTTCTTTCGGGACCTTGTCTTCCCTCCTCATAGCTGCTTCTGTGAGGCAGACATAGCCTATGAAAGGGGGCTGTAATCCTTGCGGATAGAACTTGACGTCCTCAAACCTTCGAGTTCCGCAGCCCTCAATCGTCAGCATGCCATCCACGAAAGGAGCATACGAAGCTACCCTCCAAGGGTTGTTCGGAGTAAAGGGAGGAAGGGTAGACGAGTCTGGCATTAGCAAGCTCTGAGCTGCCAGGCCAGACTGTGGAAATCCTGTCAATGCATTCTCCCAGAGACCTGCAGTAAGGTTCTCCTGGGTAACCAGTCAATCCGGATAGACTGCCCTGACTCCTCTAAGGAGGATGACAACTGAACAAACATCTGGAACTTGGATTGCACCAAGTTCCCGACCATGCTGCCCACCTGCTGCATAATATTCGCCGAAATATTTGCAGAGAAAGTGTCAGGGTCAAAGGGGGAAGGTTCTACCTTCTCCTTAGGAGTCCTGGGTCTGGCTCCTTTTGAGGTGGACGCCTCAGGGTCGGAGGAGGAGGGCTGAGCCCTCTCCTTAGAAGACTTGGTCCTCAACCCTTTAGAATAAGAAGCCAGCTTAGCCTTGTCAGCTCCGGGATGGTGAGCCGAAGACTTACGGGCAAGGCTGGTACCTGACTTCTTAGACAGGGACTTCTGCAGCGCTTTAAAGTCTCGCTTGCCTTTGACTTTAGGGATCGCCAAGGTGGACTTCGGCCTGACCGACTGAAGTCCCCGGTGAATCCCTGGAAAGAGGTTGAAGTTGAAGGGGAAGAAGCTCTAGATGGACTCAAGGAAAGCCCTTGAGCCCCTACAGTACCTGCCTCACAAACATTCTTACCTGTGCCCATGCCTTCAACAGCCTTGGGCTCGAGGTCTAGATCCAGGGCAGCTACTTCCTGCGCGACCTCCTGTGTAGCAGCCTCCTCCGGGGGCTGAGAGACTTCCTTTTGGATGAAAGCGATCAGGGGAGCTGCCACTTCGGGGTCCACGTACGACGTGCTCTTCCCGCCGGGGAAGATGAGAGTGGCCATCTCCTTGGAGAGGATGTAAGGTTGGCCCTTGGTGACATTACGGCCAAACCCACCAACCCAGGCCTTCAGGGTGGCTAGAGCAGTCTCCCGGACCGCTTGGGCGCCCTGAAAGGGAGGGTTAGCGTTAACACTTAAGGCTACTTAGGTTAAACTGTAACTTAACTTAATGGACATATCAAAATGATATAGCTGTCATTGGTACTCATTGTATTACTGTGCAGACTCCGAAACGCCACCTACCTCAGAGGAGACTTGGTCTACGAACTCGTAGGATATGAGGCAACTCTCACGGTGCCATACCAGGGACTCGTTGAGGCGGATCGCGCAGGTGGAGTGGGTCAGGCAGACCTCGTGCCCACAGGGGTCTTGAAGTACAGCATTGCACCCAGACTCCATACAATGGGTGACCCGCAAGTGAAATGATACATGAGTATCACCACTAACCTTCCGGACTAGGTCCGTGGTTGTGATATGCCATGACGCCGGAGTACTCCGGTGTTAATAAGTAACAAGGTCCAGTCTCTACCTGCTCTTTGGCCGTGTATTGTGGTGAGGCATCCGACAGGATTGGTAGAACCGCTTGAAACAGTGTGTTTCCGGCGATGCCGGAGAACAACGTAATCACTGAATCAGGATAACCACCTATTCCATACGCCGGAGCAAGGAGTAGTCCGAACAAACACCGGGTGAGGAGCAGGGGGAGACCAGGAAGAAAGTAAAACGGCGGAGTTTGACAACTCCGCCATCGAGGACCTTAAAACTAGAATAAGTTGGGAGATGATCCCTGGCGGGGTTGTGGGACTCCGCCAATAAACTTAAACTAAAGGTAATGGATGTCATTATATGTAAAAGAACATGCATGCAACAAGCGTACCCTTAAAGGGAGGCCGGAGCCTCCACAACAGTTCACCAACCCAAGGCGGACCTGGCTACGCCGGGGTCCTGAATCCGCCGGAGCGGGAAGGAGATGGTGACTAACGATGGGGAAACGCGACCCGAGAGCTGAGGAGAGCCGAGCTCCACCGCTGAGGCTCAGCCGAGCAGGGCTCCCACCTACTCTACTGGGAAGAGCGGCAGAGAAGCTGGCCCGCTCGTCGAGAGCCCTCCAGCCAGCCACCTCCCTGGTCCCCCTCGAGGGGGGGAAGGGGGGGGTTGCTCGGATCGGCTGCCTGAGGAGGCAGCGTGAGCGAGCGTACCTCCCCCCAAGGTGGGGGAAGAGGGACTAGAAGGGTCGACGCGGGATGGCTCATATGCGGTCGCCTGTAACTCTCTCGGCCGGGTGAACATCCACGCGGTGAGAAAGGCCAGGCGATCGAAGGAGGCCTATAGGCCAACCCAAGCTGTCTCAATGAACATGAAACATATAAAATAAACATCCTATCCTAACACGGGGGGAAAGGAAGAAAAGTTAGATGGTAGAGAAAGAGTAATGTCCTGGAGAAGCTGGGCAGAGCCAACCGAGAAGGATGGTCAAGCCTGGCAACTCCAAGCAGCTAGCCTATATGCCGTGACGAAAAAACGCGGGCAAGCAACCGAGAAGGATGGTCAAGCCTGGCAACTCCAAGCAGCTAGCCTATATGCCGTGACGAAAAAACGCGGGCAAGCGGCCAAGGTGGCTCGAGGACAAAGGGAGAAGAACCAGGGTCCTTCGGTAAGGGCGCCTAACGAAGAGGTAACCTGACAACTAAAAGATACATGCATGCATGAAGATCTGAGCTGAAAGGAAATGACGTAGGCTATGAGCTGAGCGCGAACTCGGACAACATCCCCCGTGTGGATAAAATAACAAAAACGTCAATAAATGCATCACTGAAATCATAGGAAGGTACTGCTAAATAAAGAATAGAGCCCAAATGGTATAAGGGACCGAATGGGACACGAAAAAGGAAACACGAGGGAGCGAGCCGCGCATGGCGGCGCGGGGACGGTGCCGCATGGGACTCCGTCTTATAAAAACCTAAATAAATCTGTTAAACATGCCAAGGGCAGCCCCTAAATAGTGTCAACCATTAATAGCAGTACTTAACTTGGATGCAGCAACAGCTTGACGTTCCATGACAGTGGTGAAGGGATTCCACGAGAAAACACAACACAGAGAAGAAAAAACGTGTGGTGTGGGTCGTGCTATCAAAAGGAATGACGTTCAGAGGCGCTAGCCGTAACGGTAGCGAGTAGCAGGCCTTAGATTGGCTCCTCTGTAGATGACGGATATTGAAGAAGGATGAATCTAAATGGCAAAGGACCTTTGGTAGTGGTTTCACTCACCCAGAAACCATACCGACACCTTAAATAAGGTGAGCGAGCCAGAATACTCTGGCATTTCCATATTAGCTTTTTTCTCTGGTATTATAGCAATATTTATACCTTAGAAATGTGTGCTAAAGGGACATTTCATGGAGCGGCACAGGCTGAGCCCAGAAAATAATTGTGGAACTATTTTGAATGTCCCATCACACATCCAAGCATAGCTTTGCTTGCGAATATTAGTATTTCATGAGAATCACTTTCGTCATAAACTACAAAGTTTTCTGTAGCACTCCCTATAGTACCATATATACTCGCATATCATGCGACTTTTGAAACCCTAATTTTGGCGCTAATTTTAATTAAGGGGGTCGATCTTACATGAGATATAAAATTCGAGTATGTAATAATCATATATTAGTACCATATGATAAAATACAAACATAATAGATATGCATCTTTTCCATGGATATTTTAAAAACTTTTGTTTTACTTCACTGCATCCAATAATATTATATGTATTTTCATATTACTATTTGTTTGTATTATAAAATACAAACATAGCAATCAGTGTTTTGTTTTGGAAATCAGCTGAGGGCGATTGCGAAATAAGTTTGTTTTGCTGTGTTGAACTCAAATCAGAGCGACTTTCTTGCCTCTAGTTAGCGCAAATGAATTTCAAGATACTCTATTTATATGAGATAAGGTTATTTTACGTTATACAAGGTGTTTTCAAGTGGAAATATCACTTGAAAATGCATAGTTTGCGAACGAAATTTAGTTATTTTTTTCGTGAGTAGATGGAGCTGAGGGCATGTGTGTTGCGTAAACAAAAATCAACATTGCATTCAATATTTTCACTTTATCTCATCAGAATACTTCGAGCTTTACGTATTTATCTTTTTATTGGAGTGAAAACAGTAAAATGTGTTTCTCTCAAATTTTGTTTACGGTCGAGTCTGATGGCACTATACCGAAGTTTGCGAAAGTTTCATCCATGTTACCGATGCACGATAATAGTCATTAGCGTATCAACATTCTTTCCACAATTTCAGCTAAAACTTACAGATTAAGTTTAGCAGTATATGCCCTTGCCGATCTTTTATCCCTAGCGTGTAAGGCTATAATACTTATGTCATCAAACACAATAGTTGATGAAATTGAGAGAAAATTATTTAAATCAAATTTCAGGTCTTGAAAGAATACATTTTACTGTTGTTTTCACGCCAATAAAAGTAATGTAACGGTAAAGTTCATACTACGATGAAATGAAGTGAAAATAGCGCACGGAATCAAATAATATTTTTGCACAATAAAGATGCCCACAATGCAATCTATAACGAAAAAAAATACTTTAGTTCACAAGACGTATTAAATTCATATTTCGACTTTGCAGCGCCTTAGTTGCGTGATCGGTATGGTCTTGGCATTGGCCTGCTACCTCGGTGGCCGCGAGTTTGATTCTCGGGCATTCCACTGAGGGGTTAGAGATGTGTATTTCTGGAGATAGAAGTTCACTCTCGACATGGTTCGGAAGTCACGTAAAGCCGTTGGTCCCGTTGCTGAATAACCACTGGTTCAATGCAATGGAAAAACACCATACAAACAAACACATTTCTAGTTAAAAACACGTTTTAATGACAAATTACCTTGTCTCATACAAGTAGAGTATCTAGATGTTTTACGCTAACTAGAAGAAAGGCAATTCGCTCCGAAATGGATTAAATATGTACAGAGAAATAAAATCGTATTCGCCATCAGCTGACCGCTTTGTTAGTATTTTATACACAATAATATGAGAATACATACAATATTATTTGGTAAGTGTAATGTATTACTTTTTAAAAGAATCAGAAAATATGCATATTCATTGTGTATTTGTCGTAAATATAAGTAGCCGTCAGCAGCCTGACATCGCTCAATTAGTTATGCTAATGTCGGTCCGAATCTGATTCCTGTTTCGTGTTTTTTTTTCTGATATGTCATAGTCAGAATACATTGAAACTCCAAAACTGGCTTTTATTAATAAATTTCTAAATTATATTGTAAGGCTAAGCTACTGTATTCGTATATATACGATATGTACCACGATATCATCATCATCGTATAGGCGAGGCTAACTTGTTAAATGTTATTCAATTTCTCTTTGTACTGAATCATCATAAGCCAATATGCATTGAACCCACCGAATTAGCTGAAATTAATAATTAGTACGCCATATATGTATAAATTATGCTGTGTAGTGTAGGTTAGGCTACCCTATATGTAAAAATGGTACTGATTACCCTATTGTAGGCTATGCTAGTATAATATTCTTACGGTAAATTAACATGGGCCGACTTACATCCAAATCGATTTATGACTGGTTGTTCATAACCAAGTTGCGGTAGTAAGTCGACTACTACCTGTAATGTAAAAATATATCAGTTGTAACGTAACTATGGTAATTTTTTACCATTCATACGATGGTTGAAATGCAAGCAAAAAGGCTGTTTTTATCGGATTGGTTGTTCACAGCAAATCAGCTGTTTCTGGCTCTATGCGTTTTCCAAACAAGTATATCATTACTACCGATACTTTTTGCATTCTCTTTTACTTTTTTAAACTTAACTAGAAGATGGGATAGATTAAGAGATGGAGTAAAGGGGGTTAGCCTAACTAACTATTGTTAACTTTTGGTCTCAAATTTAACTCGCATAATACGCGAGATACGTGATAAAATAATTTTTTGAGGGTGAAAATTTGGGGGGTCGCATGATATGCAAGATCGCATGTTATGCGAGTATATACGGTAATTGTTTTATATTCTTCAGGTAAATTTATCTCTGTGAATTTGGTTCAGGAAAATGATATTTTTATGATAAAATAATGTTTTACGTATACTTACCTGGTAGTTACATATAGCTATAGTCTCCGACGTCACGGCAGAATTTCGAATTTCGCGGCAGCGCTAATTGACAGGTTAGGTGATTCCCGTACCCCCTCCCTCTACCGGGGAATGTAGAACTACCACAACTAAACCTCAGAATTTTGATGCCTACCTGTCCATGTGAGGGGAGGTGGGTGGGCTCTAATGATGTAACTACCAGGTAAGTACTATACGTAAAACATTATTTTATCATAAAAATATCATTATTACGTATGCAACTTACCTGGTAGTTACATATAGCTGATTGGCACATTTTGGAGGTGGGACCATGGCAGCTAACCATATTTAATGAGGAATTTCTATTGGAATTTAGTAGTTCTCTTTTAGTCCTTACCTTTTAAGATAGCTGACTTGAAGGTTACTGCCTCTTAAGTCTGCTGATCTTGAAAGCCTTGACGAAGTACATGGAGCCTTGCGTCAAGCTATAGACACGTACCCAGCATTGGCGAGGTATATGGAACCGTGCGCCAAGCTATATATACGTACCAGCATTGGCGGGGTAAATGGAGCCGCGCACAAAGCTATAGAAGTGTACCAGCGTTGGCGTGATGTATGGATCCGAGCGCCAAGCTATAGACACTTACATGTAGTCTAGGACTAACCGTGGACTGACATGCGATAATTATACGTCTGCTCATGGAGCCGTACACAATAAACAATAAGGACAACAACATGGGAATCACCTTCACCTAAATATTTTTACCCTTTAGCTAAATGGACTGTAGGGTACCACTAGTACACTTCCGTACCCTCAGACACCCTTAAAAAACAACACCAAAGATCAAGTTAAAAATTATTAGGAAGGATTGACTTCCTTTCTTCCCTTACCCAACACCGTGCCAGTTACTACAAAAGGTCCCAATGTGGAACAGTTTTCGTACACTGCTTGAATCTCCGTTAAATAATGTGTTGCAAACACTAACTTACATTTCCAATACGTCGCATTGATAATGGTGTCTAAAGATAAATTGTGTTTATACGCCATAGAAGTTGCAACAGCTCTGACTTCATGGGCCTTCACTCTAGCCAGATCAACCTCTGGTTCTCCCAACTGAAAGTGAGCTTCAACTATTAAATCCCTCAAAAAAAAGGATATTGCATTCTTAGATAAAGTCCTCGAAGGATTTCTTACTGGACACCAAAGATTGTCTGACCCTCCTTTTATTTGTTGAGTCCTGTGTATATAATACTTCAGGGCTCTTACTGGACATAATGATCTCTCTGGTTCTCCCTCTCCTACTAACTCTGAGAGGCCCTTTATTTCAAACGAACGAGGCCATGGTTGTGAGGGTGACTCGTTCTTTGCTAAAAAGCCAATCGTCGATGTGCATATTGCTTTGTCTTGTGCAAATGCCACTCTTTTATCGATGGCGTGAATTTCACTTATCCTTTTGGCCGACACTAGAGCCACTAAGAATAATGTTTTCCTAGTGAGATCTCTGAAAGCTATCTCACTTAATGGTTCAAACCTCGTAGATAGAAGCCATTTGAGCACTATATCTAGATTCCAAGAGATCACCTTATTTCCTTCCAGTTTCTTTGTATCAAAGGATTTTAATAAATCTGACAGTTCCTGATTGTTCGAGACATCCATTCCCCTATGCTTGAATACTGAGGATAGCATGGCCCTGTATCCTTTGATAGTAGGAGTCGAGAGTTTCCTTTCTGTTTTAAGGAAAATAAGGAAGTCTGCCATTTGAATTATAGAGGTTTTAGTCGACGAGACTCCATGCTGTTTACACCAGGCCCTAAAAATTGACCATTTTGCCTGGTAGACTGCTGCTGAAGATTCTCTCCTTGGCCTGGCAATAGCCCGTGAAGCTCGTCTCGAAAACCCCTTCTGTCTGAGGGTACGCTCGACAGTCTGAATGCGGTCAGACGTAGAGTGTGGATATTCTCGTGGAATTCTCCTGAAATGAGGTTGTTGAGTAAATCTACTCGCTCTGGAAGTTTCCTCGGTAGTCTATTAGAAGGTCCAGGATCTCCGGGAACCATTCTCTTGCTGGCCAGAATGGAGCTATTAACGTCATTCTGACATTTGCGTGTTGCCTGAACTTTGTCAATACTGCCCTGATTATTTTCATTGGAGGAAAGGCATAGAGGTCCAAGTCCAACCAATCTAGCAGCATTGCGTCTAAAGCGAATGCTTTTTTGTCGGGTACGGGGGAGCAATATATTGGCAATCTTGTTGTCTTTTCCGTGGCAAACAAGTCCACTAGAGGTCTTCCCCACAGATTCCACAACTGCTGGCATACCTGTAAGTGCAGAGTCCACTCTGTAGGTAGTACCTGATTTCTCCTGCTCAACTCGTCCGCTCTTACATTGTATCTCCCCTGTACAAACCTGGTGAGCATTCTTGTCCGATTTTCTTTCGCCCAGATGAGTAACTCCCTCGTCGCTTCGCACAGAGAGAAGGAGTGAGTCCCCCCTTGTTTCTTGATGTACGAGAGAGCTGTGGTGTTGTCGCAATTGATGATGACCACTTTTCCCTATACTTCCTTGGCAAAGGCCTTCAATCCCAAATGTATTGCCTTTAGTTCTTTTAGATTTATATGCCACTGTCTTTGACTGATTGTCCACAAGCCTGACACTTCCTTCTTTCCCAGCACCGCTCCCCATCCTTGATCCGAGGCGTCTGAGAAGAATGCAAGGTTGGGGTTCAGTGGCCAAAGAGACAGACCCTCCTTGAGTCTTTTTTTCTAACCTCCACCAAAGGAGATCTTGCTTTATTTCCTCCGTTATTGGAAAAACAAAAGTGTCTGGGACTCTCTTTCTTTCCCACCTTGCTCTGAGGAAGAACTGAAGCGGTCTCATGTAGAGTCTTCCCAGAGTTACAAACTGTTCTATTGACGCTAAGGTCCCAAAAAGACTCATCCACTCGTTGGCTGAGCATGTCTTTTTTGCTAAAAATTGATTGACTTTTCTCAGGCATGAACTCACTCTCTGTTCTGATGGAAAAGCCCGAAAAGCTAATGAGTTCATCGTCACTCCAAGGTAAGTTAAAATTTGGTTCGGAATCAGTTGAGATTTTTTGAAATTCACTAGAAGACCCAGCTCTTCTGTCAGTTGGAATTGTCTTCTGCAATCCTTCACACACCCTTCTTTCGACTGTGAACGGACCAGCCAGTCGTCTAAATAGAGCGCTACTCTTATTTCTTCTAGGTGTAACCACCTTGCTACTGATGAGAGGACTCTTGTGAATACTTGTGGCGCTGTGGATAGCCCAAAGCATAGGGCCCTGAACTGGTATGTCCTTCCCTGAACCACGAATCTTAGGTACTTCCTCGAGTCTATGTGAATTGGAATGTGGAAGTACACGTCCTGTAGGTCTATGGAAGCCATCCAATCTCCTTGACGAAGTGCTGACAAAACGACTGAGTGGTCTCCATCGAAAATTTTGTCTTGCTCACAAATTTGTTCAGGGCACTGACATCCAATACTGGTCTCCACCCTCCCGAAGCTTTCGGGACAATGAATAGGCGATTGTAAAAGCCTGGGGTGTTCTGATCTTTTACCAGCTCTATCGCTCTTTTTTCTAATAGAGCCGACAGTTCCTCTCTCAACACGCAACATTTCTCTAAGTTTGACGAGTAAGCTGTCAAAATTATCGGTACCTTTGACAGAGGAGGATGTTTTACAAACGGAATCGAATATCCTTCCTTCAGTACCGATACTGTCCATGGATCTGCTCCTCTTCGTTCCCAAACTTGCCAGAACTCCTGGAGTCTGGCTCCGACTGGTGTGTGAAGGATTCCCTGCTCATTTCTTAGAAGTTGTTGTCTTATTGGGCTTAGGACCGAACCTAACTCTAGGCCTCGATCTCTGCAATCCTCTTGTTGGTGCTCTGCCCCGAAAGGGCTTCTCCTGCTCGGCAACTGGCGCTGGGCGTACACTCGAAGTCGTCGTGGCTTTCGGCTTCTTGGCCGACTGAGCTAAAAGGTCTTGAGTTGCTTTCTGGACCAGAGAGGCAGAAATTTCAGACACTAAATCCTTAGGAAAAAGGTTACACTTATCAAGTGGAGCAAACATAAGCGTCGACTTCTGGGTTCTTGTTACTCCCTTAGATGTAAATGCACACCAAAGCTGACGTTTCTTGAGGATCCCCACAGTTAATAAGGAAGCGATTTCAGTCGCTCCATCCCTTATTCCTTTAACAATACAGGACATCACATTGGAGAAGTCACTAAAATGTTCTTCTGACAGGTTAAAAGACTGCCTTTCTTCCCAAGGCACCAATCGACCAATCCAAGAAGCTTATTACTTCCATAAGACTGAAAACCACCTTCAGCAAATGATCTAATTCGCAACTCATAAAGAAAATCTTCGCTGAATTCAAAGCAGAACGTCTGGACGAGTCCACTAGGCTGGAGAAGTCTCCATGGGAGGAGGCAGCGCCTCCCAGGGAGAAGGCTTCCCCAGTTTTGTACCAAACTCTGCTCTTAGTTAAAAGTCTCGAAGGAGGGAAACAAAACACAGTCCTACCTTGCTCCCTCTTTTCTCGCAACCACTCATCCATCTTTTTCAACGCCTTTTTAGCTGAAATCGAAAAAAACCAGCTTAATGAAAGTCGAAGAATCTGGTTTAGTATCCCTAGCATACTGGGATTCAGGTGAGGCGGGAGTGGCTGGCGAAAAAGATTCTGGAAAGTTATCTAGGAAAAAGCTGAGTAATTGTTTGTATGCCGACGACCGAGTCTCCTTCTCGCCTTCTACTGCTTCTCCTTCTGACGCTCCTGCTGATAAATTGTCCTTCGCTTGTTCTTGATCCACTGGACAGTCTAACTCCTGCTCCACCAACTGCAGTGGCTCTTGAGACTCCTCCGGTAAAGTTCTAATTAAAGAAGGCGTAGAAGTAAGAAGTGGTTGCTGCTTCTTACCAACTACCCCCAAAATATTCTCTATTTTTTATTCATCTCTACTAAGAATTTATTAGAATGCCCTGAAGCACCCAAAACTTGACTTGGTTTCGTAAACTCTCTCTGTTCCAAGTCAATCAAGTCAGGCGTATGGCGCCTAGCGCCTGATACTACCGTATCAAAGCGCTTGGCCGAGTCCGAATCCGTGCGTCTAGTAGCTTGGCGTTTAGCGGCTGCTTCTTGAGGAGCCAGGCGCTTTGGCGTCTGGTGTAACGCGGTTGTCGTGTCATCAGGCTGGCGCTTCTCTACTGGCGTAAGCTCCTTCTCTCGTCTAGGTACATCAGACTGGCGCTTATCAGTCACCTCGCAACTGGAAGACTTATGCTTCCTCCTCTTCTTCAACATCGGTCTCTAATTCCTCAGAAGTCGAAGAAAACGCTTCCGGCGCCTCCCAAAAACTACATGACGGCTCTTCCACAGAAGCCGCGATCTTCTTCTTGGGAATTGCGGCTGGCGAAACTTGTCTCGTTCTCTTTAGTGGACGAGATTCGTCCTTAAACCTCCAACCTCTGCGAGGCGAATCGTTTGCACTCGAAGAAGACGAAAGACACTTCTGCGATACTCCTCGAACACCTTTATAGCATTGCTCTTCTGCCTCAGCCGAACTTGCGGCAGAATCGCCTGAGGGGACGACTGCTCGGATGTCAACTCCGCTCGTCTCCCTTCGGCTTTCGGCATGCCTCCTCCCAATGTCCGGGGAGTTTGGCAGGGGCCCAGGCCTAGGAGAACAAGAGGACCGAACAGCCGCCTCCTCCACTGCACTATCACTTAACACAACACTTTTCTTATTCTTATCTAGCATCAAAGAATGCACAGATTCTCCTAATTTATCTATTGCTGCCATAAGCACGCTAAATCTTAAATCCATCTGTTCCCGTAAGCTGGCAACGGTGTCGGGTTCGGGAATAACGGTGTCAGGGTCAGGTAATATGTTAGGCGGATCTGGGTAAGACATAGAACAAGGAAAATCCTGACTCTCTAATTCCTGAGAAGCTAAGGAAGAAGTCCTAGATGAAGCTTTCCTTAATTTATCTTTTTCTAGCTTTCTCATATAACTCTCCAACTCCTTCCAGCCTTTATCAGTCAAATCCTTACATTCATCACATGTTACACTTTTGCTACAGTTCTGACCTCTGCAATTAACGCACAAAGTGTGCGGGTCTAACCTAGCTTTAAGTAACCTGGTTTTGCAACCCTTGCTACAAACCCTAAAGTGAGCTCCCGAATCTGACATTATAAATTTAAACCTTGATGAAAATCACACAATTGTTGCCTATCTGGCTAAATAAAGATAAATAGCAACTGCCGAAAGCCAAATCACAAAGAGTACGTCACCAAATCGATGAGTATCCGTCGTGAAAAAACAAAGAAATTCCACCAAACAAAACCGGTATTCCGGTTGCGATGGCAGAAAAATTCTGAGGTTTAGTTGTGGTAGTTCTAAATTCCCCGGTAGAGGGAGGGGGTACGGGAATCACCTAACCAGTCAATTAGCGCTGCCGCGAAATTCGAAATTCTGCCGTGACGTCGGAGACTACAGCTATATGTAACTACCAGGTAAGTTGCATACGTAAAAGTAGCCTTTCAGTTTTTGCCTATTTCATTTAATCCATTTCGTAAGTGCTTTTCTTTTTGGCATGCAAGATGAAGTTTCACGATCAATATTTTGCATAATGTTAGCAATGACTCTATGTGGTGGTGCAGTTGAACCAGAAGCTTGTTCTCTTAGCATACTTAAGGCAATCTTAGCTTTTTCCTGGACAAGCTATTTTGGTACAATAGCTATTTTGGCATGCTATCTATTTTGGAATTAGCTTTATTGGACTCACTATTTTGGAACTAGCTACTTTGGGACTAGCTGTTTTGGGTTTCCTAGATCTTGAGAGAGCTGTAGAGTTGTTTGAAGTTCCTTCGCACGCTTCTCATTTGACTAACATCGAGTGCATACAGCAGCTTGTCCTTATTTTCAGGTTATATCACTGGATCTTGGTAGTGTTACACAACCTCTGGAACACGTATTTCATAGCCTATGAGCAGGAACAGTCCCTTCTTTTGTTTATTTGTTATTACTATTCTAATTCAGATTATAATCAAGCTGGCTACTTGTAATTGCCGAAAATATTTCTGTCTTAAAAAATAATTGTCGGATGTTACACCATCTTTTTAGGCCAAAATTAAATTTATGATTTTCTTGCCAGGCTTAGGTTATGTGCAAGCCGCAGGTTAATAATTGCCTTAAAAGTAGTTCCTGAATGTAAAGCCATTAAAATAGGCCAAATTCTTTTACATTCCTGGATTTTTCACTGGGTGTAAGCTATTCACAAGCCACTGGTAAATAATTACCTTTAAGTATTATCTAATGTTACACCATCAACTTAGGCCAATACTTTGCATATATGTTTTGCTTACCAGACTGAAGTCGTCTGTTAATAATTGCCTTAAAGTAATTCTTGATGTTACATCATTCCTTAGGCCAAACTTTGCTTTAGGACTTGTTACCGGCCACAGGTTATTTTTAACCCCCTGGTAAATAATTATCTTAAACTAATTCTTGATTGTTATACCAGCCCTTTAGGCCAAAAAATTTTGCATTTTCGATCTGCTTACCAGGTTTAGGCTAAGTGCAAGTTGCCAGTTAATAATGACCTTAAAAGTAATTATTGAATGTTACATAATTACATCATGTCAAACTTTGCTTTTAGAAAGTTTACTGGCCACAGGCTATTCACAAGCTGCTGGTAAATAACTGCCCTTAAAGTAATTCGAGAATGTTAGGACATTATTCTAGGCCTAACACTTACAATTAGACAAAAGCATTTTGTTTTGTTCACTGAGCCTGGGACACTCATTACTTTACTGGAAAGTGTGGGGGTTGAAATGTAGTAAGGAGAGAATAGTGTTAATGTTTGGCTGAGGAGGGGGCCTTAGAAGGTTATGTTCTCGTCAGTAAAGAGTCGACTACGGGTTTTGCTTCAGCACTTTGGAACATTACAGAGAAGGCCTGCATGGCCTCAATGTACGGAGGTATTTCTTGATGTTATGCTACCATAAATGCTCCACATCTTAGTTCCTAGCCTCCAGCTCACTTGGTGATGCAGACTGGAGCACGGGCCACATGAGTCCACTAGTGGGGCTCGTAAACGGTTACTGGATTCAATTACTTTGAATTGTTGAAAATGATAGAAATGATTCTTTTTAAGAAATCAGTTATTTGTAAATGATACTTGTTGTATCCTTTTATCACTAATTAGCAAATAAAAGCACATTGTCCTACAATATTAAAGTTTGATTTGCTTTGATACTACAAAGTGAAAACTACTTTCTGATATAAATTTAACTTTATTCTAGAAGATACACATACATTTATGTTATCTTAAAATACAATGTCTGCATACATTTTATGCCTAGATGCCACAATTTCCTATAAAAATATATAAGTTCATGATAACTGAAATAATAAGACTAGCCAAAGCACAGGAAGGAAGCAAGGGAGACATGCATGGGAGCAACTGAATAAGCAGGGAGCTGTGAGTCCACAGCTTTCTGTACCGAACAAGTGCTTGGCGTGCGGGAGCAAGAGGTGGGAGTACGGGAGCCAGGACTGGACTCTCGGGAGCAGGTGCCTCGAGATGAGACAGGTGCTCAGGCAACAGGTACCTACACCTATGTTTTTGGCGCTTTGAATCTTTGGGAGAACAACAAATGAGAATACCACAGTGTGCAGGCAGCTGAATAGAGGCGAAATCAGAGGGATCCACACTGTAGCCGTGGTGTCCCTGTGACGCTTGACCAATATGGGATAAGTGGGAGCCAAGTCATTGTCTTTTCAATGGCCAGGATGAATCAAGGAAGTCTATGACACCCGTGATCTGAATCTGAATCCAAGCTAGACGATAAGCGGCACACATCCAATGACATGCTTTCTCAACAGTATTCGGTTGAAGCCTGGGATCTGGCGACGGATCAACAGAGGGGGCAGTAACCCTTGGGCAAAACCCAATCAGCCTCCCTTGGACCTCTGTTGTCTTCTCCCAGGTGCATCGATAGGAGAGTGGGACAGTGACCTTTCTCTAGGAGTGCTGATGGGACAGGAAACCACCTCCTCCACTAACACATCACTTTGCACTTTGTCACCAGACACATTATCACTAGAAAATCTTTCCATCTTATCCATAAGGACATGAAGGGATGCCCCTATCCCTGACACTGAACTTACAACAAAATTTATCCTATCAAACTTAGAATTTATTCTTGACCCGAGACTGGCAATGGTAATAGGTTGGAAGCATGGGAGCTGAGCACCAGAGTATGTGGAGGAATAGAAGGAGGAATGAAGATAGGGGATAGATTATGTCCAAGGGTAGAGGGAAGAGCCAGACAGGAGTCTGTCTTGGGGTTCAAAGAAGAATCTGTACTCAAAGAGTCACTACTTTTGGCACGAGTGGCTGCCTTCCTAATCCAATTCTTCTCAAGTTGAGGTGAGACTCAAGCATCTTTCATCTACTCTATAGTTATCATCCCAATCCTTGCATTCAGGACAATCAGCCTCCCTTGAACATACCTGTCCCCTACAATTAGTGCACATGGTATGTGCATCACAACAAAGCTCAGTTCATCTAGTCTTACAGCCTTCACTACAATAACAAAGACTGGAAGCGCTAGAATCAGACATAGCTAACTAGAATAATACAAGCTAATTGTAAAAATCAAACTAAAACAAGCAACTGCTTGATAAAACTTAAGTTAGTACGTCACCAACTTCAGCAAGAAGAATAACCGGAAAATCATGAATCAGAAGCGCAGAGAACAGCGTGTTGTCAGTTGTGCGGCATAATTAGAATGATGCTGTATGGCTAATTTCACTTCCACGCTCCTGTTGCAGAGGAAGGGGCCTGTCACCAACCACCCTCTTGGCAACAGCCACGTTACTGTGAATTTTTAATTTAGTAAAGTGCAAGCATAATCGTTAGCTGAGTAATTACTTGGTAAATTACTTGTATAAAATAGTAAAAGTGACAGAGATGTGATAAAGAATATAGGGAGATAACGCAAAGCTGCTAGACTGCAGAAACAAACACTTGATACATGCCACCCTTCTCCCCATTCTTCCATATATGATGCCAAACCCTAGGAGAAACAAAATCCTGGTTGATTTATCCAGTAGGAAGGATATCAACAAAATAGAACAGACTGATGCTGAGCAAGCTAACTTCCATTCTGAAGAAGTCTTAAAGACCATAAAAGGGTGGAAATCTTCAGTATCAGAAGAGATATTTTGATAGTACACTTAAGACAGAAGGATTATAGATTTAGATTGAAGAAGTAGATCAGGGTTCTGTAATTTGGTTAAAGTTCTTCTGATAGGGAGGAAACACAATAGATTTAGGGTTAGGAGTTAGGTTTAGGTTCTTCAGGGGGTCATGGTAGTATTAAGTTAGGCTAAGCTAGGTGTAAGAAGATAAGTTTTTGAAGAATTATGGTGACAAGAAAATGAAGTTTCAATTCTGTAGTATTTAGGACATAAATTAGGTTAAGGAACATCCGAGTTTCACTGAATAACCTCCAAATCTGTCCCCATCATACTGCCTCCAATTTTGTGTCCAGCACATGTAATAGTATTCTTTTCTTAGTCCTTTCCTTCTTTCTCTTATATATTTCCCTTTATTGATTTGCTTTAAACAGTTTCCTATTTAGCTCCCCACTAAGTTTGCCAGAATCTTGATTTTTCTGGAAAATTCTCCTAAAGACAGATAGAACAACTTGCTACATAAAAAACAATCAGCACAAATAAAATTATTAACAAATATATGTACGTACATTTTAGCAGATAAAACTCTAATCTAGTCTATTAATTATATAAGAAAAACAATGCAGTAACGTCATACATACTTTGATGCAAGTGGATCTTTCACTGAAGATTGTTCTCTCTTCCGTTTTCGACCTTTTGAAGCTTCTCCCACCATGCCAACTGGAATTTCCAGTGTCTTGCCATCAGTAGCCATTCTTGGCTGGATAAAAAAAAGCACCAGAATCAATTTCATACTCCAGAATGTTACCATCACCAAAATGTAAACAATACGAATTCTAAGGAAAAATCACTTTTGAAAACTGTTTTGTAGATATAAACTATTGATCCCCTAATGCTACTAATTATTCAGCTGGTACTGTGTTCAAAAGGGCAACCAGCTAAAAATTTCCTAGACAGACTTCCTTTCTCAACGAGTAACATGCATATTATATCTTGTAAGGACTCGCTTGGAAAATATTGCATCTTTGCTCAATCATATGAGAGGGAGAAGGTGCCTAAATGTAATAGAATGGTTCATATTTATAAATTATTTTTCTTTTTTACAGTGTGCTTCTGGAAGGAGTAACAATCACTACCTTACTTTAGATATTTTATATGGACTGTCTTGTTAATCCACTAAAGGGTGTAGGATCACTTGAGTTCAAATTCCGAGTTACTCACTGCTAGCTTGGTAAGACATTTCTCAAATAATAGCAGATAGGGTAGGTAAGGCTGTTCATCTTTGTATGCAGGTAGGATGACAATTAAGAACCAGATAATGACCTAGAAGCTTGTACAAAGAGTTGCTCATCTACTCTAAGGCTATATATTACTCAGGTTCATGATGAGCCAACCACATCATGGGGGTCAGCTATTTATCTTACATTACGAAAGGTTATACAATTTGCACTTACATAAAAATACAAATGGAGAAATTTTCATTTTTATTATTTTCCATTGAAAATTATACAAAATTTTAAAATTAATCTGTTCTATTTTTCTAAAAAATTAAGCAAACTTTAAAACTAACTTATAAATTATATGAAACTTAGAATTATACAGTAAAATACTGCATACATAAAACAAAAGCATACATGATGAACCAGTTAGAAAATCTCTGAAAATTTATTTTTCATGTATTTTAGACATGCAGCCGATCCAAGTTCAAAAAAATGGCCAAAGAAAGCCTACTGGTCAGTTTATAGTCCTTTTACAGTAAATTATGTTTTTTTCTTTTATTATCAAAAGCATCCAATAAACTGAAGATATATTTCAAAAACAGTTTTTTGACAAAAACCCAGGTTTTCCTTTAGCAAAAACCTTATTTCTGGGCTCAGCCTGTGCCGCTTTGTGAAATATCCCTTCAGTTCATATTTCTAAGGTAAATAATATACTAACATTACCAGAGAAAAATAAAAGGGGGGATGTCAGAGTATCCTGACTACTCGCTCACCCTAAATAAAAAGAGGGTGTCGGTATGGTACTGGGACGAGTGAGACCACTACCACGGACCTCTTGTCATTTAGATCTCTTCTCCACCAAAATCCCCCTGCTAGAGAGAGCTGGTACACAGCCTGCGCCAGCAACTACTACTACTCACCCACCCACGCTAACACCAGCGCCTCTAGTGGCCATCCTTTCCGTTAGCGACACCTTGCCCGCACGTGCTTTTTTGCTCTCTGTGTTTTGTGCTTGCTATTTTGGATTCTACTGCATTATGGAACTCCAAGCCATCGCCACAGCTAAGTTAAGTACTGCCTAAGGGTTACACGTAATTTTAGCCAGACAGGACCCGTTTTTCAACCGTTTTTTAGGTATATTAACGGTACCTCCTGCGTCTGGTCTCAGGCTTGCCACACCGGCTCGCCTCGTGTGTTTCTTAGCTAGCTCCTTCAGTCTTCCATACCGTTGTAGCTATTGCTGTGCAGTATTTATGATTATATTTATGTGTGGTGCAAGGTGTGCTACCGAATTTTATATTATCGTATTATTCGGGAATCTTATGCCTTTAGGTCTTAGCTCAGTGTTCATACATGCATGTGCCTTTGTCTAGGTCTGTTAGGCATGTGGGGTCATAGCCCCTCTCTCTCTTTAGTCCTACCACCCTGGCCGTTGCCCTCCGTTTATACGTATCGGCAGAGGCCAGCTCCCGAGTAATTGGGCTTCCTACCTTCCAGGTAGGTTAGCCTAGCTTCTCTAGGACATTTCTTTTCCTTTCTCTTTGATTCCCTTCCTTTCTATTTTAATACGATGTGTTATCTGTATTCTGTTTATGTTGCATGTTAGAGACAGTTTGAGCTAGCCACCCCTTCCTGCTTCCCTCCCCACAGCGGGGGGGAGGCAGACCACGCTCGCTCACGGTTGCCATGGTAACCAACCGGGCTCTCCTCCCCTCTTCCTCTCTACCCAGGGAGGATACGGGAGTTTCGGGGGGGTGTCTTTGAGTCTGGCTCTTCGTACCGTTCTCTTCCTGGGATCCAGGGGGGGTCCCTTGTGCGTTCGGATTGGGTTGGCTACCCCGCCCGCTCGTACTTGGTCCTCCTCGTGTCCCTCCTCAGCTCTCTCCTTCCCTCGGTCACCCCCTGCCTACCCACCGCGCTAGCGGCGGGCTTAACTGGCTCCGCCAGTCCAGCAGGGGGTGGCGGAGAGTAACTCTCACATGCATCTGTATTTATTTATATATGTTTTACAATTATTCTTTATATTTGTGTTATCATTATATTACCTATTCCGCTAGACTGGCGGAGTGCCCGCTCACCACCCGGGTCCTCCTCCTGCTTGCAGAATTTTTGTACGGTGGAGCTGAGCTCCGCCTGCTTTTGTTATTTATCTGGGCTGATCCTCTCATGTTTCTCCGCTGTCCTTGTACCCCCCACCCTCGGTGTATAGACTGGTAGCTGGTTCGGTGGAACTCTTTACTCCGGTGCCCCGGAAACTATCTGACTAGTTTACCAGGTCTTACGGACTATCTCTACAGGAGAACAGGAGAGGACTATGCCCAGAAAATTTTTCACTCCGGCATGCAGTGGAGTATTATATCTCTTAGCGGGCTAGTCCTGTTAGTAACTGCCGATACTCATGTATCTGTCCACTTACAGGCTACCAACTGCCAGGAACCCGGCTGCAATGCCATCCTGCAAGATCCCAGTGGTCACAAGGTCTGCCGGACCCACGCCCCCTGTGCCATCCGCATTGGTGAATTAGTGGTATGGCACCACGAAGCCTGCTCCATCTGCTATGACTTAGTGGATCAGTTTTCCGCCAGAAAAAGTATATACAGGAATGCTATGCTTATAACTGGTTATTGAAGCAATATGATGAGAGATATAAAAGTTATTTAGTTTTAGATGTTTAATCATATAACTTTGGGGCTTCATTGTAAGGATTACAATGACCCTCTCTTCCAGGCTGCCGCCGTGAAGGACGCCGCATCGGCTACCTTGAGAGCCTGGGTCGGCGGGTTCGGGAAGAACGTATCCAAAGGGCAGCCGTACATCCTGGACAAGAGTATGGCTGTCCGCCTCTTCCCGGGCGGGAAATCGACCGGATACGTCGATCCAGCAGCGGCGGCTCCATGCATCGCCGCCATCCAGCAGCAGGTGGCGCAGGCGCTGGCGGCCCAGGGCACCCCGGAGATCACCGAAGAAGTGGCCACCCTGGACCTGAACGTAGAGCCAATGGCGGTAGGTGAACAAGGTAACTTGTTAGTTGAGGTAGGTTTGCTGGGAGCTCAAGGGCTTCCCTTGAGCTTATCTGGATCTTCTTCCCCTAATCTTTCTTCTACTTCTTTCCAAGGCTTTTGTGACTCTGATGTTCCGGTTAGGCCGTCATCAGCTTCAGCTGTCCCTAAAGTGAAAGGGAAGCGAGAGCAGAAGACCCTGGAGAGGACGTCTTCTAAGAAGACTTCGTCCTCCACATCTCATAAGACTCCGGCTCACCACCCCGGAGCAGAGAAATCGAAGTCCTCTTCGACTTCGCATTCAAAAGGGTCCAGAGGCAAGTCCTCTAAGGATAAGGCCCGTGCTTCCACAGGGCTGAAGCCTTCTACGTCCACTGGAGCACGCCCTAAGACTCCTATGTCGGTCAGGGACCCTAGTTCCTTCGACACAGAGGCTTTCACTGCTAATATAACGCAGCATATGGGGAACCTGGTCGATAACTTGGTTAACGACAAGTTTGAGCAGATGTTCTCACACATCTCCACCTCGTTTGAGGAGTCTGATCAGTCGATCCGGAGTATTTCGGTGAGATTGGAAAATCAGGAGAATCTGATGGCGGGTCTCAGGGAGAATCCCACAGCAGTTCTCCCTCAGTCGGGTATGGCGGTACAACCCATGCCAGACTACGATTCTCTTCCTCCCTTCACGGCGAGCAATCCTTGGAGGGTCGCAGCTTATGCCCCCTTCAAGGATGGTATGTTGACCTTACCAGATTGTGGTACTCGGAGAATTGAAGACTTCGAGTTCCACCCCGCCAACCTCCAACCACCCTTTATGGGCTATGCTCGTCTGACAGAGACGGCAATGAGAAGGGAGGATAGGATCCCGAAAGAGACAGTCATCTATAGTCGGGATCAAGCTCAAAGAGAGTGGATTAGAAGTCTAGAAGATTGGGATTGTGTTAATACCAAACTTCAGGCTTTCAAAAGTCCATTTACCATCTTTGTGGCAGAGGAGGAAACACCAATCACCTTTACCACAAAACTAGCAGAGCTGACCATGCAGGCCACCATGAAAGACGAGCCTATGCCCCAACTGAGGGAGACAGAGCCAACATCTCTTCTCCTTCCATCATTCCGAAGACCTCTGGGCAGATCTACCGGCTACCTTTACGGTTGGGAAGCTCAAACCAGATTGCGCAATTGCACAATTTGGAGAGAGGCTCCCTTGGTTGTTGGATAACCTAATCCAAGCAGAATTTGATGCTAGGACTAGGTTAGGGAGGACTTTGAACGCCCTAGTGATGACAGAGGTTGCCGCAATTACATATGGGAAGGAACCTCTGTTCAAACTTTTAGCCAAAGCACAGACACACACCGTTCAGTGTGATCTGTACGACTTTGTGATAGCAAGACGCAACTGCAGGAAATATGTACTGCAGGAGGCCACGATCCGTCACGAGCCGAACAAGCTACTTGCGTCTTCTATCTGGGGCGCTGACCTCTTTCCCGAAGCGGTAGTGAACGAGGTTCAGCATGAAGCAACTAGGCTCAATCAGAGCCTTAAGGTCCGGTGGGGACTTTCATCCAAGAGGAAGCCCAAAGTTGCTCCCTCAGCTTCGAAGAAGCTGAAGAAGCCTAGAAAGTTCCCAACTTTCCAGGCTGCTCAGCAACAACAAATGGTACAAGCCGTACCAATGTCCCAGGTGGTTCAGCTGTCAACGTCGAAGAACCAATCCCAACCGATACTTCTACTGACTTCCTAAAACCAGCCCTCAACCTCATATGCTGTATCTCCGGCCTTCAATCCAGTCTTTGAAGGCCAGGCGTTCCAAGCCTTTAATAGGTTTGGAAGAGGAAGCAGGGCTAGAGGTGCATTTCACCAAAGGGGTGGCGGAAGGACACCTAGTAGGGGCAAGCACTTCCGAGGAGGACGCGGATCACGCCCCGCCCCAAGTCAGTGAGAAACCTCAGGTGGGAAGGAGGCTGTTTCTCTATCGTCACAGATGGGGATTCAGCAGTTGGGCACAGAGCATTGTGTCCAAAGGGCTGGGATGGAGTTGGATCAAAGGTCCCCCTCCATCCAAAACATTCCTTCAAGAACCAACAAAGGAATTGACAGAGTATGCACAGGAACTCCTTCAGAAAGGGGTAGTATCAAGAGTCAAACATTTAAAGTTTCAAGGACGCTTGTTCAGCGTGCCAAAGAAAGGCTCAACCAAACGAAGAATAATCTTAGACTTGTCCCGTCTAAACTTATTAATTAGTTGCGACAAGTTCAAAATGCTGACTATCTCGCAGGTGCGGACCTTACTTCCCCGTGGGGCCGTCACCACCTCTATCGATCTTACAGACGCATACTATCATATCCCAGTTGCAAGACACTTCCGCCCATACCTAGGCTTCAGGCTATGAAACCAGGCATTCTCCTTCAAAGTGATGCCCTTCAGGTTGAACGTAGCCCCCAGGGTATTCACGAAGATAGCGGAATCAGTAGTCCAACAACTAAGATCCCAGGGGATAATGGTAGTAGCGTATCTGGACGATTGGCTCATTTGGGCAACAACTGTCCAAGAATGCCTCAAAGCCACGAGAAAAGTGATACAGTTTCTGGAACATCTAGGGTTCCAAATAAACAAGGTCAAGTCCAGGCTAACGCCGGAATCTCGCTTTCAGTGGCTCGGCATTCAGTGGGATCTGAACTCCCACACTCTGTCAATTCTGTTGGCCAAAAGGAAGGAAATAGCCAAAGCAACAAGGCAATTCCTCAAATGCAAACAAACATCAAGGAGAAGCCAAGAAAGAATACTGGCCTCTCTCCAGTTTGCATCAGTTACAGATGTTCTGCTGAAAGCAAAACTGAAGGATATAAACCGAGTTTGGCGCTCAAGAGCAAACAACAAATCTCGGGACAAGTTGTCAGTCATCCCGCCGATTCTCCGCAAACGTCTCCGCCCCTGGGCGGTCAAAAACCTGTCCAAATCAGTCCCTCTCCAATTTCCTCCTCCGGCGTTGGTTATCCACACGGACGCCTCTCTAAGCAGGTGGGGAGGATACTCCCAATTCAGGAAAGTACAAGGGACTTGGTCACCTCAGTTCCGCCGGCTTCACATAAATGTACTGGAAGCTATGGCAGTATTCCTCACATTGAAGAGGCTTCTACCAGCCAAGAAATCCCACATCAAACTGGTATTGGACAGTGGTACACTGCATCAACAGAGGAGGATCCAAATCAAGTCATGTGAACCACGCCATGATAGTCATTTTCTCTCTAGCAGCCAAGTACAAATGGCATCTATCCTCCACTCATCTGGCAGGAGTAAGGAACGTGATAGCAGACGCCCTGTCTCGATCAGTTCCTCTAGAATCGGAGTGGTCCCTGGACAGGCACTCATTCCAGTGGATATGCCAAAGGGTCCCAGGCCTCCAGGTGGATCTTTTCGCATCACAATCGAACCACAAGCTCCCTTGCTATGTGGCCCCCAACCTGGACCCTGTGGCTTACGCCACAGACGCCATGTCCATAGATTGGAATCAGTGAATCTTCTATTGAAAGTCCTGAACAAGCTCAGGTCTTTCAAGGGACAAGTTGCGCTAGTAGCCCCGGACTGGCCCAAGAGCAATTGGTACCCTCTTCTTCTGGAATTGGGTCTCCGACCTCAACGGATTCCCAATCCCAAACTGTCCCAATCATTACAAATGAGGACTGTGTTCGCTTCCTCAGGAATTCTCAAAACCCTAACTTTATGGACTTCATGAAGTTCGCGGCTAAAAGAGATGCCAATATTGATCCTCAGAATATCCTTATCTTAGAATCGGATAAAAGAGAATCAACGTTGCGTCAGTATGACACAGCAGTTAAAAAAACTAGCAATTTTCTTGAAGGAAACGGATTCTCAAACCATGACTGTTAATTCGGCTATATCCTTTCTCAGATCCTTATTTGAAAAAGGTCTACCAGCTAGTACTATTACGACCAATAAGTCAGCTTTAAAGAAAATCTTCCAGTTTGGCTTTAAGATAGACTTAACAGACTCTTATTTTTCGTCTATTCCTAAAGCTTGTGCTAGGCTCAGACCATCAAAAAGACCTAGGTCAATTTCATGGTTCTTAAATGATGTTCTCAAACTGGCTTCAGATACTGACAACGATTCATGTAACTATATAACGCTCTTAAGGAAAACATTATTCTTACTAAGCCTGGCCTCAGGAGCCAGGATATCTGAACTGTCGGTCCTCTCCAGAGACACTGGCCATGTTGAATTTCTCCCTTCAGGAGAAGTTCTGCTATCACCAGATCGTAGTTTTTTGGCCAAAAACGAGGACACCTTAATGAGATGGGCTCCTTGGAAGATCCTCCCTCTTTCTCAAGACCCTTCTCTATGTCCAGTGACGACCTTACGAGCCTATTTGTCCAGGACATCTTCCAGGTCCTCAGGTCCACTAATTATACGGGAAAAAGGTGGCACCATTTCCTTAAAAGGAATTAGACAACAAATCCTATATTTTATCAAGCAAGCCAACCCTGATTCATTCCCTAAAGTCCATGACATCAGGGCAGTAGCCACCTCAATTAATTATTTCCAACATATGAATTTTGATGATTTAAAGAAATACACAGGCTGGAAGTCGCCGACAGTTTTCACACATCACTACCTGAAATCCTTGGAATCTCTTAAATTTCCGGCAGTGGCAGCGAGAAACACAGTTTCTCCTGACACTGTCTAAGTAGTCTTAGTCATAGATCCAGATCTCCTTTCTACCTGCCTCACTAACAATTTTCCTTTGATCCTACCACCACGCTCAACCCTGTTTGAGCCTTAGCTGCCTAAAAAGGCTATATAGTGATGTGTCCCTTATTTTTATGCTAGGGTCACTCACATCTGTACATATTTTGCCGAATAAGGCTATATTGTGATGTTCTCCCTTATTTATATGCTGGGGTGACTCACGTCTGTATATATGTCAATTCTTTTAGTTTTAAGTTACCATAAGTTAGCATAAGTATAAAATTAAGTCCTATTACGTATTTTAAGGCTAACATATGTTACTATGCATTAATTTAAGATTTTATATGATAACTTTGTAAATGTTTAAACTAAATTATACTCAAATAATGTATTTTTGTGTTTTCTTGTTACCTCTTACTGTACCTTTCCCCAAGCTTGTGCTAATTCTCTGGTACTATTTCACAAAGCGACACGGGCTGAGCCCAGAAAAGGGATTTCGACGAAGGAAAAATCTATTTCTGGGCAAGGGCCCGTGTCGCCCAGTGAAATCCCCCCCTGTTTTCTCTCCCACCCCTGTGCCCAAGCTTGGTCTTCTAACATCAAGGATGGCCACTAGAGGCGCTGGTGTTAGCGTGGGTGGATGAGTAGTAGTAGTTGCTGGCGCAGGCTGTGTACCAGCTCTCTCTGGCAGGGGGATTTTGGTGGAGGAGAGATCTAAATGACAAGAGGTCTGTGGTAGTGGTCTCACTCGCCCCAGTACCATACCAACACTCTCTTTTATTTAGAGTGAACGAGCCAGGATACTTTGACATCCACCTCTTTTATTTTTCTCTGGTAATGTTAGCATTATTTACCTTAGAAATATGAACTGAAGGGATATTTCACTGGGCGACACGGGCCATTGCCCAGAAATAGATTTTTCCTTCGTCAAAATCCCTTTTTTATACTTTATGTTTTTACAAAATTTAAATTTCTTCACCACTTTCAACTTTCTGTTTTTTTGTATCACTTGGATCTTCCTGTTTGCTTACTACTAAAAGCCTCTTTAAATAAAAAGCTGTCCAAGGAAGATTGCTTCTGCCTGCTTTTCACAAAAAATAGCTGTCCAAGGATGATTGCTTCTGCCTGCTTTTCACAATGTTCCTGAAACGACTCAGGCAAATGTCATCGAACTGCGCAAGCATATGACCTGTGTAAGCCTAGGCTTTCGGGGTGTCTCTTTACAACAAATGATTGCACTTTATGAAAAGCAGCTAGAGCATCCTTAATTTCTGCCGTTGTCATAGGGTCCTCCTCCTCCTCCTCCTCCTCACCGCTGCTAGAGAACTCTTCTTGAATTACGTTATGTTGCATGGCCTCCAACTCCTTCAGGTCATCCATCGTAAGCTCCTCTTGGTGCTCCTCGAGAAGGCCATTGATGTCGTCCTTGTCGACGACCAGCCCCATGGACTTGCCGAGTGCAATGATGTCGTCAAGATCTGGTTACGAAACAGTTTCAAGATTGTCAACTGTTTCTGAATCTGCATCAGCTTCGCCCACATTGAACCCCTCGAAGTCTCGGGTGGATACGGCATCAAGCCAGAGTTTCCGCCACGAGGAATTTAAGGTTCGCCTCGAAACCGCCTGCTAAGCTTGATCGATGAGTCTGATGCATATCACGATATCAAAATGCTCCTTCCAAAATTGATGCAAGGTGAGGTTTGTGGTATAGGTGATGTCGAAACCTCTCTTGAAAAGATGTTTTGTATATAGCTTCTTGAAGTTTGATATCACTTGCTGATTCATGGGCTGGAGGAGGGGGGTGGTGTTAGGCAGACGATAAAGAACCTTGATGAAAGAATACTCAGCTAGGATATCTTCCTCGAGGCCATGAGGGTGAGCAGGGGCATTGTCCAACAACAGCAGACATTTCAGAGGGAGGCACATCTCTTCCAAGAATTTCTTCACTGTCAGGCCAAAACACAGATTTACCCACTCGGTGAACAAAAGTCTCGTTACCCAGGCTTTCACATTAGCCCTCCACATCACTGGAAGCTTCTCCTTTAGCACTTTGTGGGCCTTGAAGGCTCGAGGAGTCTCGGAATGATAGACAAGTAGGGGCTTCACCTTACAATCCCCACTGGCGTTGGAACAAAGTGCGAGCATAAGCCTGTCTTTCACAGGCGTATGCCAGGGTAGCTTCTCTTCCTCTGTGATGTACGTCCGACGAGGCATTTCTTTCCAAAACAGGCCAGTCTCGTTACAGTTGAAGACTTGGTGAGAACTGTAGCCTTCCTTGATCGTTATCTCAGCGAACGTCTTAATAAAGGCTGCGGCCACTTTCGTATCCGAACTGGCAGCCTCCTCATAACATACCACCGAATGGATGCCAGTCCGTTTACGGAATTTATCAAACCAGCCCCAAGAAGCCTTGAAGTCTGGGGTTACTGTCGATGACCCTTCTCCACCGTCGTCTTCAGCCTGGGCAATCAGATCACAGATTATAGCGCTGGCCTTGTGGCAGATTGCCATCTCGGTTATCGTATCACCAGCAATTTCTTTGTCTTTAATCCATACAAGAAGCAGCCTCTCCATCTCATCATGCACGTGGCTCTTCTTGTTGAACAAAATAGTCACGCCCTTGGAAGGTGTAGCTGCTTTGATGGCTTCCTTCTGCTTAAGGATGGTGTGCCTATCGTCGACGGATTTCGGCCGTATTCCTTATCGATTACACTCATCCGCATGCCAGCTTCATACTTTTTTATTATCTCCATCTTTGTCTCCATGGAAAGCATCCTCTTCTTTCCGTGAACTTCAGCAACATTCTTGGGACCCATGGCTAATTAAGTTAATTAGGTTCACACACAACACGATAAAGTAACTTATTACGAAGAAAGCGAAATCACTAACACGAATTTACATTAACAAACAAAATCTATGTGAACGAATGAATTCCATAAGTGTACGATAACAATGATGCAACGAAATGGTCGAAGGATGTCTTTATGTAGAGGCATGATGAGACAGATGCTGACCAATAGGTGAGCAGGATCTTACATCGGTGACTACATCAGGAACCAATAGGAGAGCGGGAGGATGGTGGCGAGTCTACTCAGTTGGCAGCGCGTGAGTTTTAAAGTTGTTCTCGGTGGTCCGGTTGAATCTCGGACTTTACCCTTTCGTAACCTGAATTATTTTCATATACAGAAGCAAAAAAATCTTCGTCTTTGCTTTCGTAGCATGGATTTTTCGTAAGTAGGGACTTTCGTATGTAGACGTTCCACTGTAGTTTGACTCATAATTCAAGTGTCAGTAAGAAGCAAAATGATCCTTCGTCAGGTAAAGTACAAAGTAGTAAAGGTTTCAGTTCTAGTAATAGCAATGTGAGTAAAAGTGACTATTACTGTTATGCATGCAAAAAACCTGGTCATACGTCTAAGGTTTTTTTAAGAATAAATGGACTTTTAGTAGCTCAGAATTAACTTGTTTCCAATGTAATGAGAAAGGGCATTTAGCAAGAAATTGTGCAGTAGAAAGGAAGGACGTTAATTGTGCAGTAGAAAGGAAGGACGTTAAGAAACTAGTGTCTCTAGTTAACCTTTTGTCAAGTGGGAATGATGTGATGAGAAAAACTAGGAAATTTTATGGAGAATTTCTGTCAGAAGGTCTAGTTTTCTCTCTTGGAGGGGAGGATATAAGGGAAATAGTCTTGCTTTGGGACACTGGAACTGCTGTCTCCCTAATTAGGGGAGAGAGTGTGCCAAACAGGGAAGAAATCTCCAAGGGAGAAGAACTCATTTTAGGTAGATTAGTTTCTAATACTTGTGTTATTTGTCCTTTGTTGAAGGTAAACTTGGAAAGCCAGGGAGTGTCAAGAGAAGTGAAACTAGCAGTTGTTCACAGTTTGGCCGTTGATGGCATTGACATTATTGTCGGTAATGACTTAGATTTATTTAAGTATGTGAATCCTGTTGTGAGAGATTCCAGTGCCTGAAATGGTAGTAACTAGGTCAGGTTTAGATACAGAAATAGACTACGGTCAAAGTTTGTTCGTGGATTTGAACGAGTGTGAAGAGGTGGTGAGATTGATCTTGGCACGAGTGTGGCTGAGAGACCTGGTGACAGTGATAGCAAAGCAGAAAGTGCAGCTGTTGAGAATAACTTAGTCAATGTAGTAGTGGAATCAAGAAATAGTTACTGTGATGAATTTTTTAATGTAAGCTGGATGATGATCTTGATAATGTGTATAAGGGAATTTTGTGTCATTATGCTCGTCCTAAGTCATGTACAAAGAGGAGATCACCGAACAATTAGTGGTCCATAGGATCTTCATGAATTAGTTTTGAAGTTCGCACATGATGAGCAAGGACATTTGGGAGTAAATAAAACTTTCAGGTGTATTAGTAGGGCGTACTTTTGGCCTAAAATGAGAAGTGACATGAAGAGGTGTTTTAAGCTGTCATGAATGCCAAATTGCTGGGAAACCGAATCAAGTAATTCGCAGACCTCCATGTGTAATAATCCTTCAGTTGGTGAAACTTTTGAGAATGTAGTTATCGATATGGTCAGACCTTTGCCTAGAAGTAAGGGAGGAAGTTTATATCTGTTAACAATCTTTGATAGACTAACTCACTATCCAGAGGCAATGCCCGTAAGAAGTTGTAACGCAAGGACCGCAGTTAAATGCTTGTTAGATTATTTTTCTAAGTTTGGTCTGCCTCGTATTATACAGTGATAATGGCAGTAATTTTGTATCCAAAAACTTCAAGATAGAATGAAAGAGTTAAGTATTAAACTCATAACTTCCACACCTTATCACCCCGAATCACAAAGCACTGAGAAGCGGTTTCACCAAACGTTAAGGAGTGAGTTGTTTATGAAAATTGTGTAATAACTTTGAACATTACTGGTAAGAAAAGTTACATTTTGTTTTGTTAGCTTTAAGGTTGACACAACAGGATTTAGTCCTTTTGAGCTGGCTTTTGGTTACACCGCTAAAGGTCCTTTGGAAATGTTAAGATGTAATTTAATGCTTAAAATTGGTAGAAAGAACTACATAGCTAAGAGTATTACAAAAACAATTTAAGAGATGCTTGGCAACTAGAAAAGGCGAACAAAGGTGAAAGTCAAGGGGAAACTAAAAGGAAACATGATCTTAGCGCAAAAGAAAGAAGTTTCTGTGTGGGAGATAGTTTTAGCACTAGTCCATAAAGAAGGTTCCTCTTTATCTTATAAGTTTGAAGGTCCTTTTTCAATTTTAGAAAAGAGGGGAAATCTACATTATTTAATCGATATGGGTAAGCATAGAGCAAAGTGGCTGTATGTAAACTTGCACAAGAAATATAACGAACCCCCCATGCCTGTGTAACGGTGTCACTGAAAGAAATTACTTTTGAGAAAAACTCTGAGGTGCTTATGAATTTCGACGTTTTTAATCAGAGTTTAGATTTAGAAAAGGAAAAATTGAGGGAAATACATAATGTTTTAGAGAATTATCCTGAAACTATTAGTGACAAACTAGGTCTGACCAATATTTTAGAACATGATAATGAGTTGCAGGACAAAAACCCTTTAGGCAAAGTCCATATCATCTGAGTCCAGAAAAAGCAAAATCCTTTGAGGAAGGAAATTAGTCAATTGCTAGATAATGATTTTGATAAGGAAATTAATTCAGCAATCGATGTCAGTGATATTGGCATAGGAGGGGTTTTGTTACAAGAAGTGAAAGAAATGAAACATCCAGTTGCCTATTATTCAAAGAAACTGAATAAAGCGCAGCATAATTATTCAACTATTGAAAAGGAATTGTTTAGTTTAGTTACAGCCTTGCAACCATGAGATTTATGTATGTAGTAGCTCCATTTTAACTGTGTATACTGATCATAATCCATTAGTTTATTTGGAAAGGTTTAAGAATAAGAATAAACGAATAATGTGTTGGAGTTTAGAATTACAAGACTATAACCTGAAGATAGTTCATATAAGGGGAAAGGATAATGTTATGGCTGATAGCCTCTCTAGAGATTTTTCGGAATGAGTAGCCTGATGACCATTTTCTATTTTAGCACAATTGGGTGAATGAATTGAGAAGTGAGCTTGTTTAACTGAGTTAAAGCTTTATGCAGTTCTTCCCCTGTTGTTTGATTCTTGTCTCTTTTAAAAAAAATCACTTGATTACATTTTTTTTCTTTTGGGGGAATGTGTCATGGTAATCGCTTTATAGTGAAGAAACATTAAATAAAAAGAAAACATCTTCGAGTAGGTCTGCAGCAAGGAGACATTCCCACACATATTTGGGGTATATGCTCTTACAACTGTTCGAGAATACTCTGTTGTTTTGTAGAACTCCAGCACGCGAAAGTCAGTAGCAACACGACGCTTTTGGATATGATGTAACAATTCGCCGAGAGCCTTCTTAAAAAGTTCCTGCTGATGAAAGGTGACGTTCACTGGTTATGCTCCACCCTTTCAGCCCCGCCCCGAGATCGACGTGTATTTATGTATATATATATGTATATACATACATACATATATATATATATATGTAAGGCCTAGGGGTTTTGATTAATAATATATTATCCATGCGTTCCCTGTGACCTATGGAATGTGGAGAACAGTGTAGAGGTGACGACCTGAGAGTAGCTGATCAATGAGTTTCTGGGGATGGCGTGAGATAAAAATGATTAGTTCGACAAGTCAATGCACGACAGTTTATGAACTCTTCTCAAAGTGCCTTTGTGAAACTGGATGCAGCTAGAACCGTGAGGTGCTAGCGAACTGTGTGTTCGTATGTGCGTGTGTGCCTCTTCCCTTTAATAGGTTCATACCCAAGCCTATGGGAGGGATTTTGATAGAGGGCTTCAAGTCACAGGCAAGATGCCGTGGCATTCGCCGGGGGGAGTTTTTTATTAAGTGTTTAAGTGTCCGGTTGTCTGGGTAAGTGTTCAAGTGCTTTAGCCAAAGGGATGGCTTGTTTGATATCTTGTAAGATGTTCCATTTTATTAACTTTGTCTTTGAACTTGTGTGTACTTACCGGGATGTGTTCTGTATCTTTGAAACAGACAGATCTGGTACTTCTGGAATGCGGGGGGACAAAGAATTCCCAGAGGGGTGTAGACTTGTTTTGGTGACTAGACGTTGTACTGTTTTTGAGTTAGTCTGTAAGACTGGATTACTTGGTTGATTGATTTATTTATTCTTGTTAATAAACGTTAATGTTATGATGCAACTCTCTCATTTTCATTACCTGTTAGAATGGAGAGAAAGAGGTGGAGGGAGAGAGAGAGAGAGAGAAAGAGATTGTCGGTGCTAGAGAGAGAGGCTGTGTGTGTAATGTTGTGTGTGGTTGCCTTCCGTTTCGTGTCACGCTTACCTTATGAATAATGGGGGGAGTATCCCCCCAGTTACATATATATACACAGTAGTACCTCGAAGCCTTGAACTCTGGGGTTGGCGTTGATGTCCCTTCTCCTCCGTCGTCTTCGGCCTGGGCAATCAAATCGCCGAAAATAGCACTGGCCTTGTGGCAGATTGCAGTCTCCGTTATCGTATCGCCAGCGATTTCTTTGTCTTTTATCCAGACAAGAAGCAGCCGTTCCATCTCGTCGTGCACGTGGGTCCTCTTGCTGGACATAATAGTGACGCCCTTGGAAGGTGTAGCTGTTTTAATGACATCCTTCTGCTTAAGGATGGTGCCTATTGTCAACAGATTTCGGTCATATTCCTTGGCGATCACACTCAATCGCATACCAGCTTCATACTTCTTGATAATCTCCATCTTTGTCTCCAAAGAGAGCATTCTCTTCTTTCCATGAATTTCAACTTTCTAGGGACCCATGACTATGTATATACTGTACATAATTTACGTATAAGTAGAGTAAAGTTCTCACACAACACGATAAAGTACGTATAATGCAACGAAATCACTAATGAATTTACGTTAATAAACGAAATCGTTAGAATGAACGAATACCGTGTGCGTACGATAATGATGCTGGTACCGAGTGGCCGAGGCACGCTGCTACGTAGTAAGATGCATGATGGGAAGGATGCTGACCAATAGGAGAGAAGGATCTCATGGCGGTGACTAGCATCAGGAACCAATGGGAGAGCAGGAGGATGGTGGCGAGTCTACTCAGTTGGCGGCGCGCTTGTTTCAAAATTGTTATTGGTGGTCCGGGCGAATCTCGGACTTTCCAGCAACAACCTTTCATATCTTGAAAAATTTTCGTATGTAGGCTTGTCTGATAACTCCTCGCTGAAGGGAGAAAAGCTTCATGAAACTCTGGTGCAACAGTTTTTTAAAGATGCAGATCATCTAGGTTTTAAACTAAACAAGGCCAGTAGAAACTAGATCAAGACCATGAAGTATCCAGGCACTATTCCTGCTCTAGAATTACTGTTAGCATTTTCCAAAATATTCAGCCTGGAAATTCGGGTTCATTTTGGACCGAGTCATCCTGTGGTATATTGCAATCCCTCAGTCAAGGATTCCCATAAGATTTATCTTCAGTGTCTGACTGGAATAGATTTTAACCCAGTCATTGAATGAAAGAACTTTGTCCACCCTACTACTGTAATTGAAGGGCATAAGGTGAGAAGTTCAAAACCTGAAGATGGAGCAGAAGTTTTCACTGCTGAAGATGTTGAGGTGTATCCCGAGTGCCCTGAAGTGTTGTATGCCACTGAAACTGTTCCTTTGGTGTCTTAAGGTGGCCTCACACTAGGTTTTTTTTTTTCTCCAGCAGCGAGCCGTTGCTGCTGAAAATGGAAAACCGGGAGCTTTCAGCTCGAGATTTTGGCTTCCCATCTGGACGGGAAGCAGCGAGCACGAACTGTGAGCGACCGCATAGTGTAAACAAACAAGATGGCTGCTGCTGATAGGATGTACTTTCAGACCATTGGCTTCTCTTCTCCTGAGCCACTCTCAAACCCACAAACGTTTTTTTGTTACTCTTGCATTCACGTAAGATTCCAAGAAAACACATCACTGCAGCACATCTTGCAACAGTCCGACAATTTCTGGGTGCCATGATGATATCAGCTGATCAGTTTTGTTTACTTTTCCTACTGTTCCTCAAAACCACGAGGTCCTAGTGTGACAATACAACACTTTTGCTCACGAACATTGGCTAGATGCTGGCCAAAACCGCGAGCAAGGAATGACTAGTGTGATACCAGCTTTACTGTCAGCATAATACCTGTCATCTTGCGGTAGGTATTGTGACCCTGGGAAGTATTCATTGTTGTGCTCTTGTAAACACAGGAGCTCAAGTATGCCTGGTGAATGAGTCTATGCTTACTGAGGCTAATATTTCATATGACACTTCAACTGTTGATGTAGTTGAGGTGTTCACCGGAACAGTCCAACTAGTTGTGGAAGGATCAAGCGGGTAAAGGCTACCGCCATTCCCCTTTGCCATTCTCAGCTGGGGATATGGAGTTTTGAGTTATCCTTGGCAAGAATTTGCTGATCACAGCTAACCTGAAATTAGATGCTCTAAAGTAGAAATCATTCTGACTTTTATGGTAAGGCCCTTATTTCCTAAGACAAGTTGAGAGAAATACAGTGAACCCCGTCAGCTCCAGGCCATTAAAAGGATGGTACCCCACTCTTTGAAGAGGCTGAAGAGCAAGTGGTCAGAATTTAGGGTATACCAAGATCTGTTCAAGAAATTGAGTGATGGTCACTTGGTTCCAGTTATGTGGTTTAAGGTTCTAATAGACTTAGTAGCCGGAACTCATTTATAGAATGCTCACTTGGGAATAAGCAAAATGACATCCATGCTAAGGTTAGTTTGGCATCACTCCCTGACTAAAGCACATTAGGGATTTGTGCCGCACTTGTAAGGAGTGCCAGATGTGTAAGGTGTCAACGGAAGTAGTCATTCCTCCAACCCTTTGGATCTCCACTTCGACCCCATTCGAGTTGGTTGCTATGGACCCCATCAGCCTTCCTACTTCATCTACTGGTTACATTGGTTGCCTTATGATAGTCAACCACTACTCCATGTGAGCTACTGCAATTCCCATTTGGAATAAGCAAACTAGAACAATCTGCCAGGCTATTTAAGAACATGTTTTCCAATCTATTCTTAGAGTGGCAGTCTGAATTCTGACAGACAATGGTCCAAAATTCATTTCCTATGAATACAAAGGTTTTGAGATACAAGAATGGAATAGCATTCAAGAACTATTTTAAGGTAATTATCTACCAGTGTCTTGCTAATAGCCAATGGCTGGTAAACAAAATCTAAAAACAAAAGTCTGACCTAAAGGAATGATGTAAAATCAAGATTACTTAAGGCAATTATTAACCAATGACTTGCTCATAGCATAAGCCCGGTAAGTAAAACATATGCAAAAGAATTCGGCCTAATTGAATGGTGTTACATTCAAGAACTATTCCCGGAGAATACAAATATCCAGCTTGATGATAATCTGAATTAAACAAACAAAAGATAAGTCTCATCCTGCTCGAAGGCTATGAATGCATTACGGTGGTTATGTATCACTACCGAAATCCGGTGATATAACCGGAAAATAAGAAGAAGTTGCTGTAAGCACTTGATATTTAGTCAAACATGGCAGAAAACAGAATGAACTGCTTAGCTAATTAGACATTCCTAGTGTTGCCACTGGAGGATGGCACTATATATCTACACTGAGCAATCGAAGTGCTACCCATGAAATTTCAATTAGGCTGATGTACGTGGAAACTAATAGCTATATAATTACTGGGTAAGTCTCATATACAAAATAAAAAAATTTATAATTCCTTGTCCTTTATGGCAATAATGCCATAAAAACCCTATCCCTCCAAAAAAACAATGGGATATAACATGCTACTGATGCCCTTCACCCATAGAAGTCAGCTTGCACATGCGCAATGGAGTGTCTACTTTCAATTTCCAAATTGATGCACCTGGGTGTGTGTCATGGTAATCGCTCTATAGCGAAGTAACATATATTAAAGGAAAGGAAAAATGCATCTTCTTCGAGTAGGTCTGCAGCAAGGAGGAATTCCCACACGCGTTGGAGGCATCTGTTCCCATGATTGTTCGAGAATACTCAGGTGTGTTATGGAACTCAGCACGCACCGTCGCTTCGTTAGAAACGCAGCGTATCATGATGTAACTTTTCGTCTGGATCCTTCTGAAAAGTTCCTGTCTGGAGACGATGATGTTCGCTGGTAAGCTCCGCCCTTTTCAGCCCCGCCCCCACATTGCTGTATATATATGACTGAGGAAGTAGAGAGATCAGATCATCTGAGATAAGAGAAGGTAGAGACGAAGAATAAGAAGGGAAGAGGACCCAAGAGAGAGAGCGTGAACGGAAACAAGTAAAGTCATCTATAGTCGGAGAGAGAGAGATCCCGACGTTGAGCAACCCTTCATAGAAGAACCGCCCTACAAGTGGTTTTGAGGAGTAACCCACCCACCGAGTTTCAAGACTAAAGGCATTTCTTCCTGCAGTACAAAGTCAAGATGGCCACCAAGTATTTCATTACCGCACTGTTTCTCCATTTTACATATTGTCAGTTCTAATTTTGTTTTGTAAATAGGAGAAACCATTCTGCATTTATCTTTGTTAATAAGCTTGTAAATAAACTTCTGTTCTGTTTGAGTTTCTTTCTATATTTGTATCCCGAGTTTCAACTGCTGGTGTTGAATCCTTTTGTTTATTATATTACCTGAGCGGTCCGTAACATTTGGTGACCTTAGGCCAGGATATTCAGCACTGTAACAGATTGAAACAAGGAGAATATAGAAAGAACCAGAATGAGTGAGATGGTGAAAAGTTTACTGAGTCTGGGAAGCTTCTAGGTCTAGAGGGGAATGATCTCCGTGAGTATGTTGAAAGGAAAGAAAGAGAAAAGTATGAGAGAGATAAAAGAGCAGCTGAGAGAGAAGTAATGAAAATGCAGCAAGAGAGAGAAATGTTGGTAATGCAGGAGGAAGAAAGAGTGAAAGAACGTAAGCATGACTTGGAAATCACCCAGTTAAGGCAAAGTACTCTTAACAGTCAGACAGGCGAGAACGAAAATGAAGCTGATAGGTTAGGTACGAGTGCAGTGTTGAAATTAGTACCAAAGTTTGATGAGGAAGATGTAACGAAATATTTAATGTGTTTTGAGAAGTTAATGGAAAGAGTAGGTTCTTCTAAAGAAATGTGGACTACATTTACAGTCAGTTTTGCATGGTAGGGTGCTTACTGTGTATAGTTGCATGTCTAAGGAGGAATGAGATGATTATATTATTGTGAAAGAAACTGTTCTTAGCGCATACAGGTTAGTACCGGAGGCGTACCGTAAGAAATTTTGAAGTTTGAGAAAGGACGAGAATATTACGTACGTAGAATACGGTAAGAAGTTAGAAAGGCTGCTTTGTGATTGGTTAACTTCTGCTAAAGTTGATGATTTTGATGGTCTGAAAAACTTAGTATTGTTAGAAAACTTCAAAGATAACGTATCCCCTGAGATTAAGCTTTATATAGAAGATAGGAAAGAAGTATCTTTTGCAGGAGCAACTAGGTTAGCAGACAAATGTAGTTTGACTCATAATTTAAGTCAGTAAGAAGCGAAATGATCATTCGTCTGGTCGAGTACAAAGTGGTAAAGGATTCGGTTCTAGTAATAGCAATGCAAGTAAAAGTGACTATTACTGTTATGCATGCAGAAAACCTGGTCATACATCTAAGGTTTGTAAGAATAAAGTGGCATTAGTTGCTCAAAATTAACTTGTTTCCAATGTAATGAGAAAGGGCATTTAGCAAAAAACTGTGCGGTAGAAAGGAAGGATGCTCAGAAACCAGTGTCTCTCCAGTTAACTTTTCAAGTAGGGATGATGTGATGAGAGAAACTAGGATATTTTTGGGGGAATTTGTCAGAAAGTGTAGTTTCCTCTCTTGCAGGAAGAGATTCGAGATAAGTATTCTTGCTTCGGGACACAGAGGTGCTATCTCACTAATTAGGAGAGAGAGTGTGCCAAACGAGGCAGAAGTCAACATGGAGGAAAAAGTCATGTTAGGTGGATTTCCTAACACTTGTGTCCTTTGTCCTTTGTTGACGGTAAACGTGGGAAGTCCGGGAGTGTCAGGAGAAGTGAAACTAGCAGTTGTTGACAGTTTGCCCATTGATGGCATTGCTATTATTGTCGGTAATGACTTAGCTTTATCAAAGAATGTGAATCCTGTTGTGAGAGAGATTCCAGTGCCTGAAATGGTAGTAACTAGGTCAGGTTTTGATAGAGAAATAGACTACGGTCATAGTTTGTTCGTGGATTCGAACGAGTGTGATAGAGGTGGCGAGGTTGATCTTGGCATGAATTTGGCTAAGTGACCTGACTCTATCAGTGATGACAGTAATAGCCAAGCAGAAGGCGTAGCTGTCAAGGATAACATAGTCGATGTAGTGGAATCAAGTAATAGTTACGGTGATTAATTAGGCACTAACCTTTTGAATAAGGATGAGCTAGTCAAGTTTCAGAGAGAGGATGAGACACTAACCCGAATTTTTTAATGTGAGCTGGATGATGATCTCGATAATGTGTGAAAGGAAACGTTTTGTTTAAAAAACAAAGTTTTGTGTCATTGTTTGTCCTAAGTCAGGTATCAAAGAGGAAATCACCGAAAAATTAGTGGTTCCCAGGAAACTTCGTGAACTAGTTTTGAAGTTAGCGCTTGATGAGCAAGGACATTTGGGAGTAAAAAAACTTTCAGGTGTATTAGTAGGGCGTACTTTTGGCCTAAAATGAGAAGTGATGTGAAGAGGTATGTTTTAAGCTGTCATGAATGCCAAATTGCTGGAAAACTGAATCAAGTAATTCCCAGACCTTTGTTGTGTAATATTTCTTCAGTAGGCAAACCTTTTTAGAATGTAGTTATTGATATGGTCGGACCTTTGCCTAAAAGTAAGGGAGGGAGTATATATCTGTTAACAATCATTGATAGACTAACTTGCTATCCAGAGGCGATACCCGTAAGAAGCTGTAACGCAATGACCGCAGTTAAACAATTGTTAGATTATTTTTCTAAGTTTGGTCTGCCTCGTACTATACAGTGATAATGAGTAATTTTGTATCCAAATATTTCAGGGATAGAATCAAAGACTTAGGTATTAAACTCGTAACTTCCACACCTTGTTTCTCCAAATCACAAGGCATTGTGGAGCGGTTTCACCAAACGTTAGAGTTGTTTACGAAAACTGTGTAATAAATTTGAACATGACTGGGAAGAAAAGTTACCTTTTGTTTTGTTAGCTTTACGGTTGGCAGTGAATGGACACTAAGGATTTAGTCCTTTCAAGCTGGTTTTCAGTCACACCGCTAAAGGTCCTTTGGAAATGTTAAAATGTAATTTAATGTTTAAAGAAAGTAGAGAAGACTACATAACTAATCTAGAGTGTTATAAAATTAATTTAAGAGATGCTTGGCAACTGGCAAAGGCTAATGAGAGTGAAAGTCAAGGGGAGACTAAAGGAAACATGATCTTAGAGCGAAAGATTGAAGTTTCTGTGTGGGAGATAAAGTTTTAGTATTAGTCCAGAAAGAAGGTCCCTCTTTATCTTAAAAGTTTGAAGGTCCTTTTTCAATTTTAGAGAAGAGGGGAAATCTAAGCGTAGAGCAAAGTGGATGCATGTAAACTTGCTAAAGAAATATAATGAAAGCCCATTGCTGTGGCCACCGCCCGTGCCCGTAGTAACGGAGTCACAGAAAGAAATTAGTTTTGAGAAAAGCTGCGAGGTACTCTAGAATTTCGAATTTAATCCGAGGTTAGAAAAGGAAAAATTAAGGGGAAAGGATAATGTTATAGTTGATAGCCTCTCTTGAGATTTTTCAGAATGAGCAGCCTGATAGCCGTTTTCTGTGTTTGCACAGTTGGGTGAATGAATTGTGAAGTGTGCCAGTTTAACTGAGTTGAAGGTTTATGCAGAATTGTTCCCCTGCTGTTTGATTCTTGTTTCTTAAAAAAAAAAAAAAACAGGCGATTTCAGAAAAGGGATTTTGACGGAGGAAAAATTTATTTCTGGGCAATGACCCGTGTCGCCCAGTGAAATCCCACCCACTTTTCACATTCCTCACCCTGTCTGGTCCAAGCTTGGGTACTATCTTCAGGAATGGCGCCAGAGACGCTCACAGTAGTAGTAGCGGGTAGCGGGGCTTTGGTTCGGCTCCTCTGTAGACCGGGGATTTTGGCAGAGAAGGAAGCTAATTGGCAAGGGACCTCTAGTAGTGGTTTCCACTCGCTCTTTTACTATACCGACACCTTTATTAAAAGGTGAGCGAGCCAGATTATTCTGGCACTATTGTTTCTCTTTTTTCTCTGGTATATATAGCAATATTTATGCCTTAGAAATGAGCATCAAGGATACATTTCACTGGGCGACACGGGTCATTGCTCAGAAATCGATTTTTCCTCCGTCAAAATCCCTTTTTTTTCTTTTGGGGGAACAACATGTCATGGTAATCGCTCTATAGCAAAGTAACATATATTAAAGGAAAGGAAAATTCATCTTCTTCGAGTAGGTCTGCAGCAAGATGGAATCCCCACACGTGTTGGAGGCGTCTGTTCTCATGATTGTTCGAAAATACTCGGGTGTGTTATGGAACTCAGCATGCGCCGTCGCGTCATTAGAAACGCCGCATATTATGATGTAACTTTTCATCTGGATCCTTCTAAAAAGTTCCTGTCTGGAGATGATGACGTTCGCTGGTAAGCTCTACCCTTTTCAGCCCCGCCCCCAGATCGCCGTATATATATGACTGAGGAGTTAGAGAGATCAAATCACCAGAGAGATCATCAGAGATAAGAGAAGGTAGAGAGGAAGGATTAGAAGGGAAGAGGACACATGAGAGTGTGTGAACAGAAACAAGTAAAGTTGTCTGTAGTCGGAGAGAGAGAGAGATCCCGACATTGAGCAACCCCTCATAGAAGAACCGCCCTACAAGTGGTTTTGAGGAGTAACCTGCCCTTCGAGTTTCAAGACTATGTTATTTCTTCCTGCAGTACGAAGTCAACAAACCATCTTAAGTTTCTACTGGCCCCTTTGGTGAAGCCTGTCACTTCGAGTACTGATTTCGACCGCTACAAAACTGACCAGCAAGTATTTCATTACTGCACTGTTTCCTCATTTTACATATTATCAATTCTAATTTTGTTATGTAAATAGGAGAAACCATTCTGCATTTATCTTTGTTAATAAGCTTGTAAATAAACTTCTGTTCTGTTTGAGTTTCTTTCTATATTCGTAATCCGAGTTTCAACTGTTTGGTGTTGATTCCTTTTGTTTATTATATTAAAGAATCTGAGCAGACCTCAGTCCGTAACAGTGTGCTCTGCAAGTATAAGGCTATTCATGATTAATGACTGTATGAAACAAAGGTTACTACAGTAACATGATAGTTCTATAATGCACTTAAATCATATGTTTACAGAACAGGGTCTAACTACCTTCCTGCTACCAGGAGTACATTGAATGACAGATAATATATGCAAAACTTCAACTGGTTACCCTTACTTAGCTTTACATCCCTAAGCAGTGCCTGGGATTTCTGAAAACTAAATCCTTTTTACCTTATAAACTGACAGCTTTACATTTCGTAGCCCAGCAAGTCGGTGTTTAGGTGAAAGTGTGTCAGAAGAAGGGGTGGTGGTATTCATAAGGTACTGGGAATAAGATACGCTTCCTTCATAAGTTTTTTCTCCTCCATCAGCTGTTGGAGCAACAAGGGCTGAAGGTCGTGCAGCAGCAGAGTGACCAGAGTTTGAGGACCAGTTTCGCTTCAGGTGCGCAAACATAGCAGAATCAAGGCCACCAGCACCTCGGCCATCACCAGGGATGCTTCCATTATCTCTGAAATTAAATAATAATGTATCTGGAAAAATAATGTTGAGAAATCATATATATATGTATATATATATATATATATATATATATATATATATATATATATATATATATATATATATATATATATATATATATATATATCATACATATATACAAACAAACTCGATACGTACATATATGCTTAAAAATTGCAGTAAACAGACTTCATTATATAAGCAAATACCATAGGACAATGATAGGCAGAAAACCATACAGAGCCCTATAGCCGTTTATTGAGGGATTGTCGGGGCACAAATGAAATCAAATTTGGAAAGGTTGTAAGGTATACAAAAAGATCAAGAATAACTGGCAAAAGCACTCAGTACGGATTCTTGCCTGCTTCCTGATTGAAATTTGACTGTTTTCAAGCATTAATTACTTTCTATTTGACACTTGAGAAAAGTCAAACTTCGATCAGGATCGTCTTAGGCATATCCGGGCGCTTTTTCTGAGACAGAATCTCATGGGTTGCCACCTTCATTAAATCTGGCAACCCAGCGTCAAAGTGAACGCCTCCTTACACCCAGCTGATCCAATGTCTACTTTGTTTTAAGGCCAGATTGCTTCATCAACATATCTCTGCTATTACCTGTTGACTCAAATCACTGACTTGGCCCATATTAAGGTCACAGGGGCAATAGTGATATGTAGTAGGCAAAAATTGCATTGGGAGTGCTGACCAAAAAATATAAACAGCTACTTATTAAACTCCATGCAAGTGACCAAGTCCTCTCTCCTTGTCAGTGTCCAAGCTCCATCCCTTTCTATACATGCTGTAAGCAGCCTAATGCACTGACAAAATTTCTAGGTCGCTTGATGGTTGATGTAAGTGGACTATACATACACACATACATACATATATACATACATACATACATACACACACACACTATATATATATAATATATATATATATATATATATATATATATATATATATATACAGGCGGTCCCCGGGTTACGACGGTTCCGGCTTACGACGTTCCGAGGTTACGACGCTTTTTCTTAAATATTCAATGGAAAAATCCGTCCTGGGTTACGACGCTTGTTCCGAGGTTACGACGCTGACGCTTCCGACGCTCCGAGTTAACGACGCTTTTAAAAAACGCATACTTGATAAAAATCCTTTATAGTTTAGGCAACAGTATATTAATAAAAAAGGGATTTTGACGAAGGAAAAATCTATTTCTGGGTGATTGGCTCGTGTCGCCCTATGAAAGGATCCTTAATATCATTCTTTCTAGGTAAAATTAACCTAAAATTACCAGAGAAAAACAAAATTAAGAAAATGTCAGTAAAACTGACTCGCTCACTCTTAAAAAGAAGTGTCGGTATGATAATAGGGGCGAGTGTGGAACACTACCACGAGACAATCACCAATTAGAACTTCCAATCAGAATCAGAGAGAGCTGATACCAACGGGCGATGCAGCCTCTACTACTACTACTAGAGGACGCCACGGACAGCAGCGCCCCTAGCGGACATCCTTAATCTAAAAACAACAAACTAAAAACATCTTGTCCTGCAAGGGGGGGGAACAAACCATAAAGGGGGGGTTTCATAGGGCTACACGAGCCAATCACCCAGAAATAGATTTTTCCTTCGTCAAAATCCCTTTTCTGGGCTCAGCTCGTGTCGGCCTATGAAAGAGTACCAGAGAAACAGACAAGATGGGAAAAAAGGAACAATGAAAAACAGTGTAAAATGATGGATATAATATAAGTAAATCAATTACAGCATACAAACTAAGCACTTAAACTAACTTATACTAAACAGTAAAACAATAGAACGTTAGTAATCTTAAAGTACTTAAATGGTAATTACAGTAAATTACAGTGATGCATGTAATATAAAGAAAAAGGGATTTACTTAACAAATTTACAAAACATACAAACTCATTGTGTCCTACCCTAGCATAAAAAAAAAAGGGTAGGTACACTGAAGTCCATCATTAATACAAGTATTGCAAAATATATACAAACACATTGTGTCCTACCCTAGCATAAAAATAAGGGTAGGTACACTGAAGTTCATCATTAATACAAAAATGGTGAATATATACAAACACATTGTGTCCTACCCTAGCATAAAAATAAGGGTAGGCACACTGAAGTACATTATCAGTACAAGTGTGGATGTCCCTAGCAAAAAAATAAGGGACAATCCACTATATGATTCAACGGCTAAGGCTATGATATTCGAGTAGCCTGGCGATAGGGTGAGGCATGTTGGATGATGTAGGTAGAAAGGAGACCTGGATCTATACTACAACTACTATACAGTATCAGGGGAAACAATGTTTCCCGCTGCTACTGCTGAAAACTTTAAAGATTCCAAGGACTTTAAATAATGCCGTTTAAAGACTGTCGGGGATTTCCATCCAGTATACTTTTTAAGATCCTCAAAGTTCATATGTTGAAAAAATAATTAATTGGGTGGCTACTCCCCTGATATCATGTGCTTTTGGGAATGACTCAGGGTTGGCTTGTTTAATGAAGTAAAGGATTTGTTGTCTAATACCTTTTGGACTGACAAAGTACCACCTTTTTTCTCTCATGAAGAGAGCACCTGAGGATCTTGAAGAAGTACGAGATAGAAAGGCTCTAAGAGTTGATACTGGGCAGAGAGAAGGATCCTGTGGAAGTGGGATAACCTTCCAAGGAGCCCACCTTGCAAGAGGATCCTCATTTTGGCTAAAAAGCTACGATCCGGAGCAAGTAGAACTTCTCCTGATGGGGAGGAATTTAAAAACATGACCCGCATCCCTGGATAGAGCCGACAGTTCTGAAATTCTGGCTCCTGAGGCTAGGCTTAATAAGAATAATGTCTTCCTCAGGAGCATTATGAATGTACAGGATGAGTTGTCAGTATCTGAAGCTAGTTTGAGGACATCATTCAAGAACCATGAAACTGTAGTAGGCCTCTGAGAAGGTCTAAGTCTAGCACAGGCTTTAGAGATAGATGTGAAATAAGATTCAGTCAGATCTATCTGAAAACCTACTTGAAAGATTTTCTTCAAAGCCGATTATGAGTGGTAATCGTGCTAGCTGCTAAACCTTTTTCAAACAAGGATCTGAAAAAGGATATAGCCAAATTAACTGTCATGGTTGTAGTGTTCGATTCTCTCAAGAAAGATGCTAATTTTTTAACAGCTGAGTCATATTGTCTAATGGTTGACTCTCTCTTATCTGATTCTAGGAAGAGAATATTCTGTGGATCAATATCAGCATCTTTATTAGCCGCAAACTTCATGAAGTCCATAAAGTTAGGGTCTGGAGAATTCCTGAGGAAGCGAACACAGTCCTCATTTGTACTGATTGTGATAGCTTGGGATTGGGGATCCGTTGAGGTCGGAGACCCAATTCCAGAAGAAGAGGATACCAGTTGCTCTTGGGCCAGTCCGGTGCAATCAGAGCTACTATCCCTTTGAAAGACCTTAGTTTGCTTAGGACTTCAAGAGAAGATTCACTGGAGGAAAAATATAAATTCTCCTCCACTGATTCCAATCCAACGACAGGGCGTCCGTGGCATAAGCCAGAGGGTCCAGGTTGGGGGCCACATAGCAAGGGAGCTTGTGGTTCGCTTGTGAGGCGAAGAGATCCACTTGGAGACCTGGGACTCTCCGGCTTACCCACTGGAATGACCCGTCGTCCAGAGACCACTCTGATTCCAGAGGAACTGACCGGGACAGGGCGTCTGCTATCACATTCCTTACTCCTGCCAGGTGAGTGGCAGACAGATGCCATTTGTGTTTGTTTGCTAATGCAAAGATGGCTATCATGACATGATTCACATGCTTGGATTTGGACCCTCCTCTGTTGATGCAATGAACTACCACTGCACTGTCCAAAACTAGCCTTAGATGAGACTTCTTCGGGGGAAGCAGTCTCTTCAGAGTAAGAAATACTGCCATTGCTTCCAACACGTTTATGTGGAGCTGGCGAAATTGAACTGACCAAGTCCCCTGAACCTGTTTGAACTGAGAGTATCCCCCCCACCCGGACAGGGATGCATCCGTGTGAATGGTTAACACTGGAGGGGATATTGAAGGGGTACCTTTCTTGGCTAAGTTCTTTACTTTTGACCAAGGCCGTAGTTGGTTGCGGAGGATCTGTGGGATTACTGACAACTTGTCTCGATATTTGGAGTTTGCTCTTGACCGCCAAATTCGATTTATATCTTTCAGCCTTGCTTACAGAAGGATATCTGTTACCGAAGCAAACTGAAGAGACCCTAGGATTCTCTCCTGGTTTCTTCTTGACGTTTGCTTGCATTTGAGAAATTGTCTGACAGATTTTGCTATTTCCTTCCGTTTGGCCACTGGAATTGACAGATTGTGGGAAGACAAATCCCATTGGATTCCTAGCCACTGAAAACGAGATTCCGGAGTAAGTCTGGATTTCGTTTTGTTTATCTGGAACCCCAGATGTTCCAGAAAGTGAACTACCTTTTTGGTGGCTTTGAGACATTCCTCGACTGTTGGTGCCCAGATCAACCAATCGTCGAGGTATGCTGCTACCATGATTCCCTGAGCTCTAAATTGTTGAACAACCACTTCTGCTATTTTTTTGAATACCCTGGGGGCTACATTCAGACCGAAGGGCATCACTTTGAATGAGAATGTTTGATTCCTAGCCTGAATCCTAGGAATGGGCGGAAGTGCCTGGCTATAGGGATATGATAGTATGCGTCTGTAAGATCGATGGAGCATGTGACGGCTCCACGCGGAAGTAAGGTCCTTACTTGCGAGAGGGTAAGCATCTTGAACTTGTCGCAACGAATGAAAGAGTTTAGCTTCGACAAGTCTAAGATTACCCTTCTTTTTGTTGAGCCTTTCTTTGGCACGCTGAATAAGCGACCTTGAAATTTTAGATGCTTGACTCTCGCAATAGCTCCTTTCTGAAGGAGTTCTTCCGCGTAATCTGTCAATTCCTTTGACGGTATCTGGTGGAATGATTTGATTGGAGGAGGATCTTTGATCCAACTCCAGCCCCAATCCTTTGGACACTATGCTCTGTGCCCAATTGCTGAACCCCCACCTGTGGCGGAAGAGGAACAGCCTCCCTCCTACCTGGGGAGCCTCATTGTTGATGGGCGGGTTGGCCACCACGCCCTCCTCTGAACTGCCTGCTCCTTGTACCCCTTCCTGCGCCACGCTGACGAAAGTACCTCTACTCCCTACCTCTCGGCTGATTGTAGCCTTGAGCCTCATATGCAGGGTTGAAGGCCGGCGAGATAGCGTAGGAAGTGGATGGCTGAGATTGAGGGGGCAACAGGAGGATAGGCTGATTCTGCTTTGAACTAGCAGGTTGTCCTTGTTGGGTAACCGGGACCGCCTGCACAAATTGCTGCTGTTGCTGGAGTTTTTTATATGGCTGGAACCTCTTACCAGCCTTCTTCGGTTTCTTACCAGCAGTGGGAACGGACTCCTGTTTCCTCTTCGAGGAAATACCCCACCTAGCTCTAAGGCTCTGGTTGAGCCTAGCAGCTTCGTGGTGTACTTCGTTAACCGCGGACTCTGGGAAGAGATCCGCTCCCCACATGCTAGAGGCCAAGAGTCTATTCGGCTCATGCCTAATGGTACACTCTTGTAGAACATGCTTTCGGCAGTTCCTCCTAGCCTGGAAGAAGTCAAAAGCGTCCGTTAGAACAGTCTGGAACTGAGATTTCGCCAGAATCTTGAACAGCGGTTTGTTCCGTAGCGTAAGAGAGGGCAGCCTTTCCCAGTAATTATAAGGGAATTGAGGGAACCTGCCAAACCTGGTTCGCGCATCAAACTCTGCCTGGATTAGGGAATCCGGCAGCCTTGGTAGTTTCTCGCCGAACTGGTCCATGGCGCAGTCCGGTTTGAGCTTACCAAGCGTGAACGTAGCTGGCAAGTTCTCCCACAATTCTCCGAAAGCCGGGAAGAGCGGAGAAGTAGACTCCGCCTCCCTCAACTGTGGGATGGGCTCATCCTTGAGGACTGCCTGAAGGGACTTCTCCACTATAATTTCGTGGCGAACGGAAGAGAAACCTCCTCTTCCGTCGCGAAAATAGTGAAGGGACTCTTGTAGGCCTGGAGTTTGGTGTTCGTACACTCCCAGTCCTCAAGGCAGTGAACCCATTCCCGCTGAGCATGATCTCTACTATATAGGACCGACTCCTTAGAGATCTTGTCTTCCCTCGTCAGAGCCGTTGGCGTCAGCCTAGCATAACCGATGAAAGGCTGCGTCAGACCCGGAGGGTAAAACTCGAAGTCCTCAATCCTTCGAGTTCCACACTCCGGGATAGAGATCATCCCATCCTTGAACGGAGCGTAGGCAGCTACTCTCCATGGGTTCTCCATAGAGAAAGCTGGCAAAGAGTCATATGGCGGGAGTTGAAGAATCCCAGTGCTTGACGCTGGGGAGACTGGAGGAGGAACCTGAGATAGCCCAGCTACTCGGTCCTCATTTTCTCTCATCCTGTTAGAGAGATCTTGAATTGACTGGCCAGACTGAGACAGAGTGTTTGACAACTGTGCAAACATCTGCTCGAACCGTGTCCCCAGGGCGGAGACTTGCGAGCCAACCAGCTCGCCCACCTGTTGCATCACCACTGCTGAGAAAGCAGAGGGATCAAAGGTGCTAGGACCTGCTACCCCTACCGGCGTAGCCGGAGTGGAAGCGGTGGGGGCGGGAGAAGGCAGTGGCTCGGCGGGAGCGCGAGCCTTCTCCTTCGAAGCCTTGCTTCTGGAGCTCTTTGGGTGAGAAGAGCTTCGCTTTCACCAGGCTGGATCGGCGTAGGAAGCGACGACTTCCTAAGCCAAAGAAGAAGACGAAGACGACTTCTTCGAAGTTGTCTTGGCCAGAGTCTTCGGTTCTCTCTGTCCCTTCACCTTTGGCGGGTACAGAGAGAGCGGGAGAGCGGGTAGGGATCTCAGATCCCACAAGCCTTGGAATGAAGCACTAGAAGAGGGGACAGGAGAAGATCCAGAAGCACCCAAGGAAAGACCTTGGGCGCCCGACACACCTACCTCAACCAACAAATCCTCCACCCCTACCGCCATAGGTTCGATGTTAAGGTCCAGGGCAGCGACGTCCGGGACCGACTCCTGGGAGGCTACGACCCCAAAGGATTGCTGGAGGTCTTGCTGGATGGAGGCTATCAGCGGGGCAGCGGACAAGGGGTCAACGTAACCGGTCGACTTGCCCGCGGGGAAGATCTGGACGGCCAGCTTCTTATCCAGAATGTAGGGCTGGCCTTTGGCGGCGTTCTTCCCGAAGCCGCCCACCCACGCTTTCAGGGTGGCGAGGGCGACTTCCCTCACACCAGTAGCCTGAAAGAAAGGCGAGATTAGCTTCCAATGGTGGAACGGGGTTAACAAACTTATGACTAAAAGTTGTTAGTAAAATGATAAGTAAGCCTATAACGGACTTACCCCATCTCCCAGCTGACCGACCAGGTCGTAGCAGATGGCGCAGGCTTCAGGGTGCCAGACGATCATCTCGTTGTAAGACGTGGCACAGGGGGCGTGAGACCTACACTCATCGTGTCCACAGGGGTCGAACAGCGTCGCGTTACACGCTGGGACCTGACAGTTGGTAGCCTGTAAGTGGAAAGATACATGAGTACCAGGTAAACACTTACAGTCCTAACAGATGCTCCGCTTGCGCCGGAGCGATAAAGTTAGATTAAACCAGAGCCCCGCCAAAATACGTGTGGTAACCAGGTTGGTTGTGTGCTCTAGGCTATAGCTCCGCTGATGGCGGAGACACAAAAGAGAAACCAACCAGGAGTGGTGGTAAAAGGAAACCACGACGGAAAATGGCGGGGATGGAAGATAAAATCAATCATATAACACAATTCATTGTAAAATTAGGGTATATCCTTAAAAATAGTAATAATAAAACAACCTTCCTCCGCCCGTCTACTAGAAGAGTGCGCGGGTAAGAAGCAAGCTCTCTTCCGGTAGCGTGAAGATGTAAGGATATAGTAGGCAAGCAACCGACCACTAGAGGTGCCCACCCCGCTCGCTAGCGGAGCCAGTAACCCATAACCAAAGGTGCCCCGGCTGCGACGGATGCTCCTTTCGTATAGCGAGGCAGGTGGCTGAGCAACTGGGGAGGGGGGGAGGAAGGTCTCGGTGTAACACGGCGGGAGCGAGAGAGGGGGGGAGGGTGATGCCTACTCTCTCCCCCCTCACCAACTAAACCGCATGGAGACTCGGTACCTCATGAGTGGTCGCCCTATACCCCCCGCTGGGAGGAACCCCTGGCCGCCTCAGAGAAGTAGTGAGAGAAGGCAACTGAGGTTGTCATGACAACCAAGGGGTCCCCCAGCTCCTCCCTATACCATAAGGGGAGGGCGGGGGCAGGGTAAGGTGCGATGGACGCGTGACCGCAAGTGGGCTAGGCCGCCGTACAACATCAACCGTTGAGAGGGCCACGTGAACCAGGCTGTACCAATACAAGGAACAAGCACCTAGGCTAGCCTAACACCCTAAATGTAATAAATAATACATCGAAAAGATGGAAAAGACACTTTTAGTAAAAGAGAAAGAAAGAGCCCAGAGGAGGCAGACTGTTCCAAGAAACAGAGGCCTACTCGGAGCCAGCGATAGCCGATGAAGAGCAAGAGCCGGGATGCTGGGCCGGAATAATAAAAATAGCCCTAAATACCAAACTAAGAGAAATGGTAGGAGGGCTGAACTAGCTAAAACTCGATGTAAAAACAATGAACGTAATATAGTAAGCCCATAAGTATAAGAAGTCCCAGTATGGAGGACCGGGAATTCTTACGAGGCAGCATGGCGCCGCCACGAGACAACCAGGGAACCGTATATGACCTATTTAAGAGGAAAATACTGGTACCCGGAAGATAAAAATGTAGTAAAATATTACTTATGAGTTACTTAACTTAGCCGTGGCAATAGCTGAGCGTTCCATGGTAGAATACAGTGGTAAATCCAGAAATAGCACAGCACAAGGAAAAATGGCGTCTTGACGCTAGCGCTAAAAATTAAGGATGTCCGCTAGGGGCGCTGCTGTCCGTGGCGTCCTCTAGTAGTAGTAGTAGAGGCTGCATCGCCCGTTGGTATCAGCTCTCTCTTGGGGGGATTCTGATTGGAAGTTCTAATTGGTGATTGTCTCGTGGTAGTGTTCCACACTCGCCCCTATTATCATACCGACACTTCTTTTAAGAGTGAGCGAGTCAGTTTTACTGACATTTTCTTAATTTGTTTTTCTCTGGTAATTTTAGGTTAATTTTACCTAGAAAGAATGATATTAAGGATCCTTTCATAGGCCGACACGAGCTGAGCCCAGAAATAAGTTTCTGGTTAGATTACAACAAAAATTTTGAGATTATGATGATTTTCGACACTTTTTATGTTGTATTTTTCTATGTTTTTTAGTGACGCCTCATATGCGGAACTAGTTTCCGAGCGAATGAATACATACTAGTTTACATATAACAGTCCAAAAGCGCAAATAATGAAAAAATCATTGCTTGTTTTCCGGGTAATAATAACAAAATGAAGTTTCTGGTTAGATTACAACGCAAATTCCAAGTATCCAAAGAGAGACATTATCCAGTAATTTGATCAGAGAGAGAGAGAGAGAGAGCCGAGAGAGAGAGAGAGAGAGATGAGAGAGCGAGACGAGAGAGAGAGATAAGAGAAGAGAGAGAAGGCGTGCGGCTTCCGACGCTCCGAGTTAACGACGCTTTTAAAAAACGCATACTATGATAAAAATCCTTTATAGTTTAGCACAGTATATTAATAAAAATAAGTTCTGGTTAGATTACATCAAAAATTTTGAGATTATGATGATTTTCGACACTTTTTATGCTGTATTTTTCTATGTTTTTTTAGTGACGCCTCATATGCGGAACTAGTTTCCGAGCGAATGAATACATACTAGTTTACATATAACAGTCCAAAAGCGCAAATAATGAAAAAATCATTGCTTGTTTCCAGTAATAATAACAAAACAAAGTTTCTGGTTAGATTACAAGCAAATTCCAAGTATCCAAAGAGAGACATTATCCAGTAATTTGGATCAGAGAGAGAGAGAGAGAGAGAGAGAGAGAGAGAGAGAGAGAGAGAGAGAGAGAGAGAGAGAGAGAGAGAGGCGTCTTCCGACGCTCCGAGTTAAGGACAGAGAAGTGTTCGTTTTCGTTAAACGGCCTCTGACTCATGCCAGTAAATGTTTGTTGATACTAATAATAATAAGCCTATTTAAAGATATGTTTACTTTAATTAGTCTATATGATACGTAAATAGTAATCAACTGTTCTTGTAGCCCTCAATATTTGGCAAAATCGAAGTATCCAAAGAGAGACATTATCCAGGATTTCGACCATACTCGTTTGCCAAATCGACGATACGAACGCCACGTTCATGCTTTGCTATAATTTCATGTTTTGCTTCCATCGAAATAATTTTCTTGGGTTTTTTCTTATCACCTGCTTCGTCTTTAGCTTTGAGACCCATGGTTAATAATAAAATAGACAAAATAACACGAAAAATAGGCGCAAATACAACGAACTAAACAACGACGTGTTAACATGCAGCACCAACAAACAAACAGACTGAACGCCATTTATCGGTCGCCTATACAACTAACACTCATCGCAAAATCGTATCTCAAATATTTCGTTGTATATCAAAGCTTGTATTTTCGCAAATTTTCTGTTATATCTCAAAAATGTTATTGTTAGTATACAATAAGGTTTTGTACATACTTACCTGGCAGATATATACTTAGCTATACGTCTCTGACGTCACGACAGAATCAAAACTCGCGGCACACGCGACAGGTAGGTCAGGTGATCTACCTTACCCGCCGCTGGTGGCGGATGTAAGAACCAATCTCCCTTTCCAGCCAGAATTTTTCCTTCCACCGGTCTCCTGAGGGGAGGCTGGGCGGGCCATCAATCGTATATTCTGCAGGTAAGTATGTACAAAACCTTATTGTATACTAACAATAACATTTTTGTACATGAACTTTCCTGTCAGATATATACTTAGCTGATTGACACCCTTGGTGGAGGGAAAGAGACAGCAATATAAATATGGAAAAAAGGGGAAAACAACACTAGTTGTAGGATGTAAAAACAACCTTGGTTCTTACCTGTTTAGGCAGAAGACTTCGTAGTTACTGTCTATGAGTCTGCGTTGCCTTAAGAGCTTCAGCGAGGGCGTGACCTACAGCTGACAGACTCTTTGGGTCTATCAAGGGATTTGGTTGTCCGCTTACTTGATAGAATCCGAGCAGGATCTGTCAACGGGGATTCGCCCACTTATATGACAGAACCTAACCACTATCATTGCAAGGAGCTCAAACATACACCGATCACCTAACCAATCTAATCATTGTTAGCTCTACGAAATGAAAAACATGCCTACCCGCATGTTCTTTCAAACAACCAAAAACTTACAACCTAACAAGGGGAAAAAATAATATTACTAACTAAGGATATGTCTCAGCTCCCTGCCCCAGCACCGAATCCGCCGATACGTACGGGCCTAACCCGAAGCACTTTTCATACGTAATTTTGACGTCTCTCAGATAGTGGTTTGCAAAGACTGAGTTGCAACGCCAGAATGTTGCCTTCATAATATTACTCAGGGATATGTTTTTGTTAAAAGTCAATGACGTGGCAATAGCTCTTACCTCATGAGCTTTGACCTTAAGAACTTTGTATTGACTTTCCCACATATCGCATGCGCTTCTTTCACCAGGCTTCTGATAAAGAAAGAAAGCGCATTCTTCGAAAGTGTCCTCCTTGGATCTCTTACAGAGCACCAAAGGTTGACATCATTGCCCTTAAGTTTTTTCTTTCTCTGTAGATAGAATTTCAAACTTCTTACTGGGCAAAGAGACCTCTCTGCTTCCTCGCCTACTAATGCAGACAATCCTTGTACTTCAAAGCTCCTAGGCCAAGGATTTGAGGGGTTCTCGTTCTTGGCTAAGAACGAAGGAAGGAATGAACAGATAGCTGCATCTCCTCTGAATCCCACATTTCCTTCTAGTGCATGGAGTTCACTAACCCTTTTTGCGGAAGCCAATGCCATGAGGAAAATTGTCTTCTTCGTGAGGTCTCTAAACGATGCAGACTGAGGCGGTTGGTTCGAACTTATTGGACCTCAGGTAACGTAGCACTACATCCAGATTCCAACTCGGAACCCTGGAGAAACCTTCTTGGATGTTTCAAACGATCTTATTAGATCATGAAGGTCCTTATCTTCTGAAATGTTTTAAGTTTCTGTGCCTAAACACTGCAGATAGCATGCTACGATAGCCTTTAATGGTTGATACCGCCAATCCACTTTCTTCCCTAAGGAAAAGTAAGAAGTCTGCTATTTGTGTCACAGAGGTACTGGAAGAGGAAAAGTGATGGTTCCTACACCATCGCCGAAAGACGTCCCACTTCGATTGGTAGACTCTAAGGGTAAAGAAGGCCTTCTTGCTGCTGCGATAGCCGTTGCAACTCTTGCCGAAAAGCCTCTCGTTCTGACCAAACTTTTGACAGTCTGAAGCCAGTCAGATCTAGAGCGGGGAGGTTTTTGTGATACCTCTCGAAGTGGGGTTGTCTGAGCAGATCGATCCTCTGTGGTAATGTTCTCGGAAAGATCTACTAACCATTCCAGTACTCTGTGAACCATACTTGTGCGGGACCAGAACGGGGCTACCAGCGTCATCCTTGCTGCCTTCCGATTCTGCAAATTTCTTTAGTCTCTCTCCCAGTATCTTGAATGGAGGAAAAGCATACGTGTCTAGACCCTTCCAATCTAGTAGGAACGCGTCTATCGACACTGCCCTCGGTCCGATATCGGAGAGCAGTAGTTGGCTATCCTCATATTCTTGGCTGTGGCGAAGAGGTCTATATGAGGTTTGCCCCAAAGCTTCCACAGGTCCTGGCAAACATCTTCGTGCAGAGTCCACTCTGCCGGCAGGACTTGATCTTTCCTGCTTAGGAGGTTCTGCTCTGACGTTCTTTTCTCCCTGTACGAACCTGGTAAGGAGACAAATCTTCCTTTTTCTGCCCAAAGCAGAAGTTCTTTTGCTGTCTGTACAGGGAGAAAGAGTGAGTCCCCCCTTGCTTCCTGATGTAAGCCAGGGCCGTGGTGTTGTCCGAGTTGATCTGAAACTGTTGAAGCTAGGACGTGGGGCTCGAAAGCTTTCAAAGCTAGCCAAACCGCCATCAGCTCCTTCTTGTTGATGTGCCAGGTCACCTGTTCCTTGTTCCAGGTGCCTGACACTTCTCTTGAGCGAGCGTCGCTCCCCAACCTGTTTCCGAGGCGTCGGAATACAACACTTGGTTGGGGTTCGGAATGTGAAGGGACATCCCTTCTGCAAACTTGAGAGGGTTGGCCCACCAAGAGAGGTCCTTCTTGATTTCCTTTGAAATCTCGAAGGAGAACTCTAGGTTTTGTGAACGACACCTCCAGTTTCGATGGAGAAAGAACTGGAGAGGTCTGAGGTGCAACCTTCCTAGAGAAAGGAATTGCTCCAACGAGGAGAGTGTCCCCAACAAACTCATCCACTCCCTCGCTGTGCATACTTGCTTTTTTCTCTAGGAAGGCTTTGACTTTCTCTGACCCTCGAGCTATCCGTTCTGGAGACGGAAAAGCCCGAAAATCCGAGAAGCCATCCGAATCCCCAGATAGATACGATCTTGACTGGGGATCAACTGAGACTTTTGAAAGAGTTCACCAAAAGTCCAGAGAACTTGCCATGAAAAGGGTCTTTTGTAGGTCCTCCAAACATCTTTCCTGAGACTTGGCTCTGATCAGCCAGTCGTCCAAGTAAAGGACACTCTGACTCCCTCCAAATGTAGCCATCTTGCTACATTTTTCATTAGGCCTGTAAAGACCTGAGGGGCTGTTGAAAGGCCGAAGCACAAGGCCCTGAACTGGAATATCCTTCCTCCCATCATGAACCTGAGGTATTTCCTTGACGAAGGATGGATAGGCACATGGAAGTAAGCGTCCTGAAGATCAGGGACACCATCCAGTCCCCTGGCCGAAGGGCCGCCAACACTGAGGATGTCGTCTCCATGGCGAACTTCCTCTTTTCTACAAAGAAATTCAGGGCGCTTACATCCAGAACCGGTCTCCATCCTCCTGAGGCTTTTGGAACTAGAAAAAGGCGGTTGTAAAAGCCCGCTGAGCAAGGGTCGCTCACTAGCTCTATAGCCTCTTTCTCGAACATTTGTTCCACTACTTGTGTTAAAGCAAGGCTCATGATGGATCCCTGTACCTGGCCACCAACTCCCTCGGAGTCGTTGTCAACGGTGGTCTTTCCGTAAAAGGAATCAGATATCCTTTCCTTATTATAGAGAGGGACCAGTTGTCCGCTCCTCTCTTTGTCCAGGCTTCCGAGAATCTTAGAAGTCTGGCACCTACTGGTGTTTGGAGGACTACTTCCCTACTTCTTAGCTCTGACAGAGCGTGAGAAGGATCTACCTCTCTTGGAAAGTTCTATTGCCTCTCGAGGTAGAGGCTCTAGAAGGGGGGCCCCCTCGAAAGGGCTCCTGTCTAGCTGGAGTCTCCTTCTTAGTCTTCGTCTGGAAGGAGGTCTTAGGCTTCCGTGCCGACTGTGCGAGCATGTCCTGAGTCGCCTTCGCAGAGATAGATCCTGAGATGTCCTGGATTATCTTCTTTGGAAAAAGCAGAGGCGAGAGCTGCGAATACAGGAGAGAGGCTCTTTGGGCATGCGAAACAGACTTCGTCAGAAAAGAGCAGAAGACTGATCTCTTCTTAAGGATCCCATGACTCCAAAGAGGGAGGCTATTTCGCTCGATCCATCTCTAACTGCTTTGTCAATGCACGTTAGAACACTGTTTAGATCTTCTGGCGAAATAGCATCCGGGTTCTGAGTCTTCTTAGCCAAGACCCCCAAAGACCAGTCAAGGAAGTTGAAGACTTCCAAGACTCTAAACATTCCCTTCAGCAGGTGGTCAAGCTCGTTCATAGCCCAGGTCGTTTTAGCCGACAAAAGAGCCGAGCGTCGTGCTGCATCCACCAGAGAAGAGAAGTCCGCATCCGCCGATGAAGGAAGACCCAGACCTAAGGGTTCTCCAGACTCGTACCAAAATCCGAGTCTGCCCGTAAGCTTGGAAGGAGGGAAAGAAAACACAGTTTTCCCTTTCTCTTCCTTAGAAAGCAGCCAATCACCAACACCTCTCAAAGCCTTCTTCATTGAGATGGTTGGCTTCATCCTCACACAAGAGGAAACTTTCGTCTTCTTCGAAGTCGAGAATAAAGAGAGAGGAGACGGAGGAGCGACGGGAGTAAGGGAGTCTCCAAACTCTTGAAGAAGTAGATCTGTAAGGATCTTGTAGGACGAAACTGACGAGTCCTTCACCAAATCCTCTTCTGAAGGTTCAACTTCATCCACTGAAGAACCCTCCGCTTCTTTACGAGTGCAGTTAGCCTTCTCTAAAGAAATGCGCCTGTCCAGAGAGTGTCTAGTAGTAGACTGGCGCCTATCAGGGGAAGCCAAAGTTTCTGGAGAGCTCCTCTCGAATGAGTCCTTCCTACTCTGATGAGTGCTTGCTCTTTGCTCCTTAATCCTACTCCTAGAATTCCGGGCTTCCAAGGGGGAGCGCCTGCTAGGAGAGGAGAGCCTACTATGCTCAAGGCGCTTCTCAGGCTCCATGCGCCTGTTCAAAGGAGAGCGGCTGCCCAGGCGAGCTGCGCCTACCATGAGGCGAACGCCTACTAGGCTCTTGGCGCCTACTTACAGGAGAGCGAAGGTCTGGAGAAGGTCGCTTACTAGGAGACCGGCGTCTACCATGCTCCACAAACTTCGCACCCGACTTGTGTGTCTCTTCAAAAGGTAGTCTCCCAGAAGAGACATATCTTTCAGGCTCTACGCGCCTGTCCTGAATCGAGCGGCTAAAAGTAGAGCCGCGCTTATCAGGAGAAAAGCGCCTATCCTCCGCACCACGCTTGGGAGCGGGAGAGCGTCTACTTGGGGAGTAGCGCCTACTAGGCTCAAGGCGCCTAACATAAGGCGAGATCCTGTCTCTAGACGAATCCATCAAAGAGTAGGCTCTCTTATCCGGGGAATGAAGGATCTTCGTAAAAGAGCGCGAGGACGAGGCTGTACGCCTGTCTTTTAAGTCGAACGCCACTACTCGTCGCTAGGAATCCCTCCTACTGGAGAGATGTAGTCACCAGGAGAAAGCTTCTTGGGCGATTGATGCCTGGAAGACGACAAGCGCCTGCTGAGGGAAAGAGCGCCTCCTTCCATCCGCTGATAAAGGAGAGAGAACCGACTCTGACTGAGACGGTAAAGACAGGTGAAGGAATCCTAGACTTCTTGACAGGGAGAGAGACGTCTTTCCGACGCGTTCCTCCTGCCAAGGAGCCCGCCAGTGCCGAAATCTGCGCTTGCAGTCCCAGCAAGAATTCGAGCTGGAGATCTTGTAAATCCTCCACCGGAGAAGAGGCTCGAAGCCTACTATGAGGCGAGAACTCCTGCTCCCTCCTGGGTTTCTTGATCTCTACTTCCGGCTCTTCTGGAAAAACTTCCGGGCTGGAAGGAAAGGAGCCAGGCGCCTTCCAGGCTCTCTTCAGCGGTCGTGAAGAATCCGAGGCGCTCCATCCTCTTCTGGTGAAGTGAGGAAGACGAAGAGAAGCATTGGCGCAATACCACCTCCTTCGCGCGAACAAGGGCAGCCTGGGTACGAGCATCAGGATCTACCGAGGGGACGCCTGATCGGTGGGAGTTCTCCCTAACCTTCCTGCGGCTTTTGACTTTCCTCCTCCACTGGGACTGGGAGTCTGGAAGAGGTCTAGGCCTGGAAGCATTAAGGAGCCGATCAGACGCACCCTCCACTGCACTGGGGTCACTGCACAATTCACCTTCACTACTCTTACCTTGCAACGAACGGATCTTCTTTTCCATGCTAAGGATCGTGGCTCTCATGGTTGCCACTTCCGTAGTCGTATCCTTAGGTTCGATGCAGGGCGCAGGAGCTGAAACTGGAGAAGGTTCTAATGCTACAACAGGATTTTCTTCTAACTCGCTAATACGAGACTTACTAGAACTCCTAGAAGAAGCCTTTCTCACCCTGTCTTTCTCTAACTTCCTCAAGTAGGAAGAAAGAGCCTTCCATTCACCCTCATCCAACTTCTCACACTCATTACACCCGGGTTATCAAAAGAACATTCTTTACCTCTACATTTAAAGCAAACTGTGTGAGGATCTACCGTAGCTTTCGGTAGTCTCACCTTGCATTCATCCATAGCGCACACTCTAAACATAGAAGATTTCTTAACCTCTAACTCAGACATCTCGAAATCAAAGAAAAATCCAAATCAATATCCAAAAACAATCCACAAATGCGTATGCCAAGCCAACAAGATCAGGTACTTCACCGAAAGTCAGTCCAAATAAATCCACGGCAACGAGAAATGAATAAAGCTGTCAGGAGGTAACAACCACAGGTGTAGTCGTCACCGGCGACAGAAAAATTCTGGCTGGAAAGGGAGATTGGTTCTTACATCCGCCACCCAGCGGCGGGTAAGGTAGATCACCTGACCTACCTGTCGCGTGTGCCGCGAGTTTTGAATTCTGTCGTGACATCAGAGACGTATAGCTAAGTATATATCTGACAGGAAAGTTCATGTACAAAACATTCGTATATTAGGGCAATCGTATGTCAAGTTTCCAATGTAATTTGATCAGAGAGAGAGAGAGAGAGAGAGAGAGAGAGAGAGAGAGAGAGAGAGAGAGAGAGAGAGAGAGAGAGACGCTTTGGCAACAATGGTCTCGGGGATTGACGTAACGTTTATTTTCTGAACAGATAGGACAGGGAAGTGTTCGTTTCATTAAACGGCCTCTGACTCATGGCAGGAAATGTTTTGTTGATACTAATATATAAGCCTATTTAAAGATACATTTACTTTAATTAGTCTATATGATACGTAAATAGTAATCAGCTGTTCTTGTAGCCCTCAAGATTTTGCAAAATCACTCCAGGTTGTACATAAAACTTCAAGAATGTAGTGTCACCAGAGGATTACAATAGTTTTTACCTTCAAGAAACCAGCATTCTTTTATGAAAAATACTCCAGGTTGTACATAAAACTACAGGAAACAACATGTAGTGTAACCAAAGGATTACAAGTAAGGTTTTATAACTTTTTATTAGTTTAAGACATATTTCAAGCGTCGTTCCGGCTTACGACGATTTTCGGCTTACGACACGTCCTCAAGAACGGAACCCCCGTCGTAACCCGGGGACTGCCTGTATATATATATATATATATATATATATTATATATATATATATATATATATATATATATATATATATATATATATATATATATATATATACAGTGGACCCCCGTATTCGCGATCTCCTGATTCGCAGACTCTCACATTCGCGGATTTCTCTTTGGAATGTTTCCCCGCATTATTCGCTGAAAATTTGCATATTCGCTATATTTTTCTATGAGAAATATCCACAGATTTCTGTTTTTCTTTTTCTTTATTTCATCATAAAATGCATTTTGTGATAAAACTATTAAAAAAATCAAGTATAAAAGTTTTTTGTGGGTTTTTCTTGAGTTCATATTAACAAAATAGGCTGTTTTCAGCATTTTGATAGGGGTTCCAACTATTCACGGTTTCTAACTATTCACGGGGGTTCACAGCTGTCCGGCGGTCTTTTTCCAACTGGTGCTCTCCTTCGCACCTGGATTCTGGAAGATTCTATAGAGAATGTCCCACCTAGAATAAGCATGGATAAGCTTTTTGTCCTGCCTGTTGGTCATTCATATTGGCTGTAGATTATCTAACGCCGTCTTTTAGGCGTGATGAATAAGACTTAATTCCTCCCTTTGTGTGTGGAACTTCTGACGTCACCGGAACTGTAAAGTTTCTGGCGAGGTTGTAGAGGTCAGGTACAGGTGAAGATTTTTATGGGATTTTTATGGGAGTGCTTAGATTGAACTTTGGGTGTTATGGCTACTATTCAAGACTCTTCCTGTGACTAATGCTTTCTTTCTCTCTCTCTCCCTCTCTCTCATATTTATGCTATTCCTAACTGACATTCTCCCTGCTATCATAATATACATATATAATTTATATATATATATATATATATATATCTATATATATATATATATATATATATATATATATATATATACAGTGGTCCCTCCGTATTCGCGGGGGGAATGTGTACCAGACCCCCGTGAATAGTTAGAACCCGCGAATGTTTGGAGAACCCCTATGAAAATGCTAAAAAACAGCCTATTTTGTTAGTTAAAACTCAAGAAAAACCCACTAAAAATTTTCATACTTGGTTTTTTTTAATAGTTTTATCACAAAAAGTGCATTTTATGATGAAATTCATCAAAAAAACCAGGAAATTTTGGGATATTTATCATAGAAAAATACCGCGAATTTTCCGCGAATAATGCAAGGAAACGTTCCCAGAGAAATCCGCGAATGTGTGAGTCCGCGAATCTGGAGAACGCGAATACGGGGGTCCACTGTATATATAATATATATTATATATATAATATATATAGATATATATATTATATTACTATATATATATATATATATATATATCATTCTAGCTAAAGTGTCCTTAATATCTAAATTAGCTCTACCTCGGATATATTTTCATATATGTACCGAAGGGGAATTTTTAGTTGATGATAATTTTGTCCCCTCATGGGATTGAACCACAGTACAGTGGACGGGAACGAAATCAGGATGGACAGTGACATTATCAAGTCGGCCAACAGAGAGGCTAAAAGTTTATAGTATTGATTCTGACCTTACAAATCACTGTCGAACTCGGTGTTTTCATAATTAGAATCGATATGAAACCCCCTCTACCATGTTAGCCAATTCGAACGTTTGACGCACGTAGCCTTGTTATGAATAATTATCACATCACCGTGATCCATATATATCATTCGAGCTACAAATGTCCTTTAATATCTAATTCGCTCTACCTTGGAATTGATATATTTTCATATATGTACCGAAGGGGAATTTTTAGTTGATAATAATTTCGTCCCCTCATGGGATCGAACCACCGTCCAGTGCACGGGAACGAAATCAGGATGGACAGTGAGTTTATCAAGTCGGCCAACAGAGGCTATAAGTTTATATCGATTCTGACCTTACAACTCACCGTCGAAATCGGTGTTTTCGTAATTAGAATCGATATGAAAACCCCTAACATGTTAGCCAATTCGAATGTTTGACCCGCAAGTATTTTACAGAAACACTACGCTAATCTTTCCATTTCTCTCTCTCTCTCTCTCTCTTACAGAGATGTAAGTTTTTTGTATGATAAATAAGTGATTTACTAATTTTCAGATATCAATATTAATGTAAACAGTAATAATATAAATTCATTAAAGTAAATACTTAAGTGAATTAGCAAGATTTTAGTTTATAAATTAAAAAATTATGTAAGAATGAAAGAAAATCCTTTCTACCCCACATCTTGTCTTTGAACTTCACTTCAGTTAGCCAAGCTGAGCTGGCTGGGGTCCAACAGCTGTATATCAAGTAGTGTGACAGGAGGGCGGAGTGTGTTGCCCTCACCAGATCATTTCTCTCTCTCTCTCTCTCTCTCTCTCTCTCTCTCTCTCTCTCTCTCTCTCTCTCTCTCTCTCTCATGTATGTTTATTTGTTTTGTAGTATAAATAAATGATTTACCTTATGACTAATTTTCAAATATTAATAAAGATTGATAAAAAATAGCGATTCCCAGTCTTTTTATCCACTTGGAGGAAGGTGGGAGGGGGAGTAAATGACAGTTTGATATACATATTGGCGGAGGGGAAGGAGTCAGTCTATGAGTTATTCTCTCTCTCTCTCTCTCCATTATTATTCTCTCTGTCTCAGAAATAATTCATAATTTCACCCTGATGGTCAGATATATGATGTTGCCATTCAATGGTCTCTCTCTCTCTCTCTCTCTGTTATTGGCTGTAGGTATATATTTTTAATGGTAAAATGTTTAAGATGACTTTGAAATTATATTAATAATGTGACCTCAAATTAATACAATAATAGGTTAGTAATTTTAGGTATATTTGAAGTAGGATGTTATTTAAGGTATACATTTGGTATCTGAACTTTCAAGATATGCAGTTATAAGCATTTTTAGTGGTGGTTCTGACTATTCACGGGGGTGTCTGGTACACATTCCCCGCGACTACAGGGGGAACACTGTACACACACACACACACATATAAATATAATATATATACATATATATAATTAGATTAATCTATATATAATATATAGCTATATATTATACTATACTATATATATATAATTATATGTATGTATATATGTGTAATGTGTATGCCGTTAATATATATATATATATATATATATTATATATTATTATATATTTATTATACTATATATAATAATATATATATATAATATATATATATATCTATTATTTTATGTATGTATATATGTGGTATGTGTTGTGTATGTATGTATGTATGTGTATATATATTAATTATTATATATATATATTACTATTATATATATAGAAAATATAGTTCTAAATATCTAAAAATTATGTTATATATAATTAAATATCATTAGGATATAGCAAAAATATGGAGAGCGAGAGATGAGAGAAGAGAGGAGTACGAAGAGCGAGAGAGAGGGAGCAACGAGATGGAGAGAGAAGAGAGAGAGCTAGGTATTAGTTACAGGAAGAGTCTTGAATAGTAGCCATAACACATGCATAGTTTAATCTAAGCACTCTCATAAAAATCTTCTCCTGTGACCTGACCTCTACACTCACCGGAAACTTGACAGTTCCAGTGACATCAAACGTTCCACCCACAAAGGGAGGAATAAGTCAATCCATCACACCTAAAGGACAGCGTTAGATAATCTACAACCAATATGAATGACCAACAGGCAGGACATAAAGCTTATCTCCGCCTATTCTAGGTGGGACATTCTCTGTAGAATCTTCAAGAAGCCAGCTGCGGAGAGCACCAGTTGGAAAAGAAAGGACCGCCAGACAGCCGTGACAAAAGTAGATCATCTACCCAGAGATTCCATGAGCTGTAGCGAAGAGAAACTTCACTTTTCGATTCTTAGTCTTCATTGTTTAACTTGTAACTGTAACTGTATCATTCTGCATCTCATTTAAACACTCCTGAGAGACTCAAACAAATAATAATAATAATTAAGCAAGAAATGATAAATGATATAAAATAAACCAAACCAAGTAAAGAAGAAAGGAAGATCAAACAAATAAAAATAAAAACTTTACATAATGGTGGCAGTGGTGGGATCCAAAGAAGACGTAAAAAGTGCGGTGTGAAGAAAGAAAAACACATACCAGAACTCAATACGAATCAAATCAAGAATTTAATAACAGACAGCGAAGTGAATCATGACATATACGAGAACATTAGCACTACAAACGTCAACGAAAGAAGTGAATAATTTATAAACTTTACTATTTAACCATAACGAGGACAAGTTTTCCCTGAAGACTGTAAAACAAAACATCAGTGAACGACTGCGCTATGAACATAACAATGCAAGTGAAATAACAGTGACAGAACACAGCAGCAAATCCTTGCCGAACAAAGAAACTGGAGAAAAACTCGGTGTCAGTCAAGATTGATTTTGAAACACAACAGTTGAATTCGAGTGCTGATAACGAAGAAAATGTTATCGAAATCTAATTAAACAGAAGGACAACAGAAACATTTGTAAGTTGTGATGATACTGAATCTTTTTCTCTCTCTCTATAAGTGTGTGTGAAAATTTGCTTATTCTCTCTCTTAGAAAATATCAATTTTTTTTTATTCTCTCTCAATAAGGGTATTAAAAATTTTGTTGTTCTCTCTAAATGTTTTTCTTTGTTAATTTTTTTAATAGATTTTGATAGATAGGAATTGTTATTGTAAATATTCTTTTACTTAACACTCAGTTAGTGGTGTATGATTTTTTAATATCGTGTTTGTGTATGATTTTATTTGAATGATTTCTGTGATACTGATGTGCCCAATTTCATATATAATTTTTTTTATGCTGTTGTGTAATGATGAGTGGCATATGTGGATAATTTTTCTTTTTTTTTGGTGAAATGCAGAAAGCCTTTAACGAATTACTTGACATTGTCAGAGATAGCTCATACAATTTAAGACCAACACCAGACAGACACAGCTGAATCCCAGTACCAATTTCACAAACCTTACTAAATCAGGGAAATACTAACCCTAACACAACTAACAATAACCATAACAATGCTAATAATACTAATATAATAATAATACTAACAATACTAACACGTTTAGATATAAAAGAATGAATCAAGCAACTGTAAAAACACAGGCCACACATTTCTGTGGACAAGTAGAAGATACCAATCCTGACAAAAATAGGCTAGAAGCCTATTCAGTGAATCATTGGTTAGCTGATGCAGACAGCCGCATATCTTCAGGGGGAATAACCGATGCTTCTTGTTATTTCCGAACACTGTGATGCACATAAAACTTTGAATTCTGTGTTTCAGGAAATTAACTAAATATGATGAATTCAAAACAATTTGTTTATTGCTCAGGGAACCAGTAAGTAAAGTGGACACATTATATAATATCACTAAATTCCTTACCCAGCAATATGAATCCATAGCAAATCTTTACCCAAATGTTGAAAATGCCTTAGACAAAATAACAGAATACTTACAGACAACAAATATCACCATAGGAGATAAGACGCAATTCAGTGATGATGAAAAGGATTTACGAGTTAGTCTAAAATATATATTGAACTACTTGTCATTTGGAACAATATACCATGCACTTGGAGAAGATGAAAAGAAGGCTTTCAGAAAAATTAGAATTGATCCAAAGAGAAATAGCCTTCAAACATTAAAAAAAAATGAGGCAAGAAATTCAGAAGACAGAAATAAATCTTTCCAAGGAATTTTTAGGGTTAACAGAAAAACAAAGTGAAACCAAAGGCAGAAATAATAATCCTTCATATAGAATGAATAATAAGTACTATGATATTTCCAAACAAGTAGGGAATAGATCAACTTCCTTTCAAGGGAAATATGCCCAAAATACTAAAAGAAAATGGAATCCGAACCAGAAAGGAAGACAGAATCATTCAAGCATGGTCCACCCATAAAATATAATCCTGGTCAATTTCCAAACACAAATAACTCAAATCAAGTGAACTATTCAGCTCAAGGAGCGAGACCAAAGGCAGCATGATAAAACTGTGGGTATACAAATCATTCCACTAACGAGTCCAGAAACCCTAGAATCTGTACAGTATGCAAGAGGGTCAGCCATTTAACTAGAAACTGTTGGTTCAATAATAAGGAAACTAGTAAGGAAGTTGTAGAAATAAGAAGCCCTAATCCAAATAAGTCTTCAAGCCAGTGACAATTAACCCATTCACAGAAGAAAGAAAATAAGAAATAGCTACAATGGGAAGTGAAGGTTCATCCACATTTTCCTATTTAAATAGCAAACACGTAGTATTCTCCATGAAAGAAGAAGAAATAAAAAGAAGAGTCTGCCTATTGTAAAGATTCCAATAAATGGAAAGACGTACTGTACAGACAGTCCCTGGGTTACGACAGGGGTTCCATTCTTGAGATGCGTCGTAAGCCGAAAATCATCGTAAGCCGGAACTTTGTGATAAATCCTAAGAAAATCTTACTTTTAATGCTTTGGGTGCATTGAAAACTATGTAAACTGCATTCTTATTGCATTTTTTCATCAGAAAAACCTTCAAATATTGATTATTTTGCATTTTTGGTGTCATTTTTCATCTGCCAGATGAGCATTGTAGGCGTCGTAACCCTGGAAATAATGTCTAATGAATATAATTGAGAAGTGCCTTAACCTCGAAACGTTGTAAGCCGAACCCGTATTAACCCGGGAACTGCCTTTACTTATAGATTCAGGTAGTACCATAAATATAATAGATAAATCAACTTTAACCAGATATTTAGGCATTGCAGAAACTCTGATTCAGGGTAAAAATAGAGTTATAAAAGGAATAGCGAGCAAACAAATTAGAAGTCTAAGAGATGTGAACTTAGACATAGATATTTTGTCACACAAATTTGTTGAAAGTTTTCTAGTTTTAGAAGACACATTACTTGTGCTCCCACACAAGTAATGTTCTCATGTAATTTAATGAGATGTGGAATGATACTAGATAGTCCTGAAGGAAAGATTAGCCTGAAACAGGATAATCGGAAGAGCTTATGTTTACGCTTGACAAAGAATAGTCTCACCCAAATCTGATCAATTTTTCTGCGACAGTTTTGACAAGTGAGAGACATATACAGGAAAGGCAGATAAGTAACAAGAACAAGAAAGATAAAATAGATACAGATAGAAAAGAAGAATTCCCACCATTACAAAATACAGAATCAATGAGATGGGCACATAAGGAGAATATATACTTAGATACAAGTACTAATTACTCAGATATACGTAATGGTGATCACTGAAAATGAATATAACGAAAATCAAGAAGCCTATACAGATACATGTACTAATAAATGCAGCAATTTAGTAATGAGTTATGACAATGAAGGGAAAATATCAAATGAAGTACTGCTATTAGATAAAATTAATAAATCACATATAAATACAGTAGTGTCTCAGGATACAAAATGAATCTGCCTAATTCATTCCAAGGCCTACAAAAACGCCCCAGTAAAATTTATAATATAGCTAAATTGACCAATAAACAATGAAACAACAATTTGGACCATTCAATACCTAACAATTTGGACCATTCAATACCTTAACTTAAACTACATATACCTTTAATATGTACTACATACCTGTAAATAAAGTGTATTAGTGTACATGGTACAAGAAATACTGTACGTACATACATATGTAGTAAAATGTGGAACCTTACCTTTCGAGTGAGGCGATCTCCGAAAGTGGCGACAGACGAGGAGGACAAATGGCAGAAAAAATGAACACTTAACTTTACGAAACACATTAAAAAACGACAGAAAACATTAACACTAAACTTTACGAAACACATTAACAAATGGTAGAAAACATTAACGCTTAACTTTACAAAAAAATTAAAAATTAAATTTCTTTCTGTCTTTTTTATTTTTACATTTTTTTACTTTTTTATACTTTACATTTCTTACAAAATTTCAATTTCTTCACCACTTTCAACTTTCTGTTTTTTCGTATCCCTTGGATCTTCCTGTTTGCTTACTCCTACTAAAGGCCTCTTTAAAAAAATAACTATCCAAGGAAGATTGCTTCTGCCTGCTTTTCACAATGTTCCTGAAACGACTCAGGCAAACGTCTCGAACTGCGCAAGCACACGACCTGTGTAAGCCTTTTCGGGGTACCTCTTTTTCTACAAATGATTGCACTTCATGAAAAGCAGCTACAGCATCCTTAATTTCTGCCATTGTCATAGGGTCCTCCTCTTCCTCGCTGCTGCTAGAGAACTCTTCTTGAACTACATTATGTTGCATGGCCTCCAACTCCTTCAGGTCTTCCGTCGTAAGCTCCTCTTGGTGCTCCTCGAGAAGGTCATTGATGTCGTCCTCGTCGACGACCAGTCAGTCCCATGGCCTTGCCGAGTGCAACAATCTTGTCAAGATCTGGTTGCAAAACAGTTTCAGGATCGTCAACTGTTTCTGAATCTGCATCAGCTTCGCCCACAGTGAATCCCTCGAAGTCTCGGGCAGATACAACATCAAGCAAGAGTTTCCTCCAAGAAGAATTACAGGTTTGCCTCGAAACCTCCTGTCAAGCTTGATCGATGAGTCGGATGCATATCACAACATTGAAATGCTCCTTCATAAATTCATCCAAGGTGAGGTTTGTGGTATCAGTGATGTTGAAACATCTCTTGAAAAGATGTTTTGTAAACAGCTTCTTGAAGTTCGATATCACTTGCTGGTCCATGGGCTGGAGGAGAAGGGTGGTGTTAGGCGGAAGATAAAGAACCTTGATGAAAGAATACTCAGCTAGGATATCTTCCTTGAGGCCAGGAGGGTGAGCAGGGGCATTATCCAACAGCAGCAGACATTTCAGAGGGAGGCGCTTCTCTTCCAAAAATTTCTTCACTGTCGGGCCAAACACAGATTTACCCACTCGGTGAACAAAAGTCTCATTACCCAGGCTTTCACATTAGCCCTCCACATCACTGGAAGCTTCTCCTTTAGCACTTTATGGGCCTTGACGGCTCGAGGAGTCTCCGAATGATAGACAAGTAAGGGGTTGACTTTACAATCCCCACTGGGGTTGGAACATAGTGCAAGCGTAAGCCTGTCTTTCATAGGCTTATGCCCGGGTAGCTTCTTCTCTTCCTCAGTGATGTACGTCCAACGAGGCATTTTTTTCCAAAACAGGCCAGTCTCGTCACAGTTGAAGACTTGCTGAGAAATGTAGCCTTCCTTGATCGTCATCTCGTCGAGCGTCTTAATAAAGGCTTCGGTGCCGCTTTCGTGTCTGAGCTGGCAGCCTCCCCATGCTGCACCACCGAATGGATGCCAGCCCGTTAACGGAATTAATCAAACCACCCCCGAGAAGCCTTGAAGTCTGGGGTTGCCGTTGATGTCCCTTCTCCTCCATCGTCTTTGGCCTGGGCAATCAAATCGCCGAAAATAGCACTGGCCTTGCGGCAGATTGCTGTCTCGGTTATCATATCGCCAGCAATTTCTTTGTCTTTAATCCATAAAATAAGCAGCCTCTCCACCTCACCATGCACGTGGCTCTTCTTGTTGGACAAAATAGTCACGCCCTTGGAAGGTGTAGCTGCTTTGATGGCTTTCTTCTGCTTAAGGATGGTGCCTACCATCGACGGATTTCGGCCGTATTCCTTATCGATCACACTCATCCGCATGCTAGCTTCATACTTTTTAATTATCTCCATCTTTGTCTCTATGGAAAGCATGCTCTTCTTTCTGTGAACTTCAGCAACATTCTTAGGGACGATGGCTTTAATAATTAAGTTAAGTTCACACACAACATGATAAAGTAACTTACTACGAAGAAAGCGAAATCACTAAAACGAATTTATATTAACAAATGAAATCTATGTGAACGAACTAATTCCGCGTGCGTACGATAACGCTGATGTGATAAAGTGGTCAAAGGACGCCTTTATGTAGAGATATGATGGGACAGATGCTGACCAATAGGAGAGCAGGATCTTACGGCGGTGACTAGCATCAGGAACCAATGGGAGAGCGGGAAGATGGTGGCGAGTCTACTCAGTTGGCGGCGCGCAAGTTTTAAAATTGTTCTCAGCGGTCCAGGCGAATCTTGGACTTTACCCTTTTACAACCTGAATTTTTTTTGTATACAGAAGCAAAAAAATCCTCATTTTTGTTTTCGTAACTTGGATTTTTCGTAAATAGGGACTTTCATATGTCGAGGTTCCACTGTATGTATGTATGTATGTATGTATGTATATGTATGTATGTATGTATATGTATATGTGTATATATATATATGTATGTATATATATATATATATATATATATATATATATATATATATATATATATATATATATATATATATATATATATATATATATATTTGTTAAAAGCAATTGCTTTAGTGGCATCAATAAGTTTCTTGCAGGTATCTTCATACCGACGAAGTTTTTTCTGATCCTTGTTCGTCAATTTCTCGTGAAAAATACGCAGGCTTCCTTCTTACAATTATTGAATTTTGTCGCGACAGCTGTATCGCCTTATGGCATTATCAAGCGACTACTAACTTACAATTTGGCCTTTCGGCCTATTTATTTCATCGTGTGGGAAGTATGACCTTGAGGTATGGGTACTGGTTAGTCTAGGGATTAACAGCTTAAGGGTGTTGTTTTGGATACAAAGAACATAAGGACATATGTACTGTGACAACAAAAGTGAAAGTTTAAACAGTGGTTAAATAAATATTCAAAATACAATGCCATGTGCTAGTGTTTCCTTAAATGTATGTTTAAAATTTAATATGTTACATGTTGGTTTTAAATAAAAAATTACAAAATTACATACAGGAATAAAATTGAATATAGAAATCTAAATACAGGAATAAAAAAATATTTTATAGCATGCATAAAGGTACAAGTCATATCATTTCTGTTTATACATAAATGTGTATAATTTAAATTTGAGTGAGTGACCGTGTGTTTATGTGTGTGTGTGTGTCCAAATGGTCTACGTTGGTTAACGGCTGCAGATTCATGTTGGGCGGGGTCTCAATTACTTCAGCAAGAATGTTACTTGGCTCTCGCTGGGTCCTCTCATGTCTTCTAAGGGGCGCGATGTTCTCGGTGGGTTGGGGTCCCTGTTGGCTTGCGTATTCCTTCTCCTGCTGGAGGGGAGTATATGGTCCGATTCTTGTTGGACGTTCAAGGTCAGCTTCTGAATAGCGATGCTCACTGCTTCGGTTATTAAGAGGCGACCATAGTTGTATTCTCCGTGCACGACCTGGGTGCCTTCTATGAGCTCTTGTAGAGATGGCTTCCTGTCGTGAACATCTATGTAATGTTGATGGATGGCCCCTTGATTTCTATGAGCCAGCAGATATCTCCAAAGGGTCGTTGTAGTGTGCCCAATGTAGTTTGGAAATCTCTAACACAATATTTTGATTTATGGTGAATTTATGAAAAAACTTTTTCCTTACGTCCATACGGTAACTCTTACGAAAAAATAAAAAAAAATTTTGTTCGAATGTCTTAAATGTTTGTACCGTTTTATATTAGCCATTACATAAAGTTTTATATATGAAAATGTGCGCAATATCATGTAAAATACAACAACAAACAACACATGGTTGTATCTTTTATCAGTTTTGAAATATTTTCATATAAATAACAATAAGTGCCAAAATTTCAACCTTCGGTCAACTCTGACTCGACCAAAATGGTCAAAAACCGCAATTGGAAGCTAAAACTCTTATATTCTAGTAATATTCAATCATTTACCTTCATTTTGCAACAAATTAGAAGACTCTAGCACAACATTTCGATTTATGGTGAATTTTTTAAAACAAACTTTTTCCTAAATCAGTGCGGTAACTGCCAAAAAAATCTGAAATTTTTTCGTCCGATTGTCGTAATGTTTGCACCTTTTTATATTAGCCTTTACATAAAGTTTTATATATGAAAATGTGTGCAATATCATGTAGAATACAACAAAAAAAACAATCCATGGTTGTATCTTTTATCAGTTTTGAAATATTTTCATATAAATGACAATAAGTGCAAAAATATCAACCTTCAGTCAACTTTGACTCGACCGAAATGGTCGAAAAACGCAATTGTAAGCTAAAAATCTTACATTTTAGTAATATTCAATCATTTACCTTCATTTTGCAACAAATTGGAAGTCTCTAGCACAATATTTCGATTTATAGAGAATTTTTGAAAAAAAAAAAACTTTTTCTTTGCGTCTGCATGGTAACTCTTCCAAAAAAATCGGAATTTTTTTCATCCGATTGTCGTTATGTTTGCACAGTTTTATATTAGCCATTATATAAAGTTTTATATATAAAAATGTGTGCAATTTCATGTAGAATACAACAAAAAAACAACCCATGGTTGTAGCTCTTATCAGTTTTGAAATATTTTCATATAAATAACGATAAGTGCCAAAATATCAACCTTTGGTCAAATTTGACTTGACCAAAATGGTCGAAAAATGCAATTGTAAGCTAAAACTCTTACATTCTAGTAATATTCAATCATTTACCTTTATTTTGCAACAAATTGGATGTCTCTAGCACAATATTTCGATTTATGGTGAATTTAAAAAAAAAAAAACTTTTTCCTTACATGCGTGCTGTAATTCTTCCGAAAAAATCAGAAATTTTGTCATCATTTTGTCGTAATGTTTACACCATTTTATATTAGCCAATACATAAAGTTTTATATATGAAAATTTGCGCAATTTCATGTAGAATACAACAAAAAAACCCATGGTTGTAGCTTTTATCAGTTTTGAAATATTTTCATATAAATAATGATATGTGCCAAAATTTCATCCTTTGGTCAACTGTGACTCGACCAAAATGGTCGAAAACCGTAATTGTAAACTAAAACTCTTATATTCTAGTAATATTCAATTATTTACCTTTATTTTGCAACAAATTGGAAGTCTCAAGGACTATATTTCGATTAATGGTGAATTTATAAAAAAAACTTTTTCCTTATGTCCGCGCAGTAACTCTTGCGAAAAAATAAGAAATTTTTTTGTCCGATTGTTGTAATGTTTGCACCGTTTTATATTAGCTGTTACATAAAGTTTTATATATGGAAATGTGCACAATTTCATGTAGAATACATCATAAAACAATCCATGGTTGTAGCTTTTATCAGTTTTGAAATATTTTCATATAAATAACAGTAAGTGCCAAAATTTCAACCTTCTGTCAAATTTGACTCGACCTAAATGGTAAAAAAACGCAATTGTATGCTAAAACGATTACATTCTAGTAATATTCAATCATTTACCTTTATTTTGCCGCAAACTGGAAGCCTCTAGCACAATATTTCAATTTATGGTGAATTTATGAAAAAAATCTATTTCCTTACATCTGTGCGGTAACTCTTCCGAAAAAATCAGGAATTTTTTCGTCCGATTGTCGTTATGTTTGCACCGTTTTATATTAGCCATTACATAAAGTTTTATATATAAAAATGTGTGCAATTTCATGTAGAATACAACAAAAAACAACCCATGGTTGTAGCTTTTATCAATTTTGAAATATATTCATATAAATAACGATGAGTGCCAAAATTTCAACCTTCAGTCAAATTTGACTCGACCGAAATGGTAAAAATACGCAATTGTAAGCTAAAACTATTATATTCTAGCAATATTCAATCATTTACCCTTATTTTGCAACAAATTGGAAATCTCTAACACAATATTTCGATTTATGGTGAATTTATGAAAAAAACTTTTTCCTTACGTCCGTGCGGTAACTTCCGAAAAAACCAAACATTTTTTCGTCCAATTGTCTTAATGTTTGCACCGTTTTATATTAGCTGTTACATAAAGTTTTATATATGAAAATGTGCACAATTTTATGTAAAATACCACAAAAACAACCCATGGTTGTATCTTTCATCAGTTTTGAAATATTTTTATGTAAATAACGATAAGTGCCAAAATTTCAACCTTCGGTCAACTTTGACTCAATCGAAATGGTCGAAAAATAAAATTTATTTTGCAACAAATTGGAAGTCTCTAGCACAATATTTTGATTTATGGTGAATTTAAAAAAAAAATCATCTTCCTTACGTGCGCGCGGTAACTCTTCCGAAAAATTCAGAAATTTTTTTCATCAGATTGTAGTAATGTTTGCACCATTTTATATTAGCCAATACATAAATTTTTATATATGAAAATTTGTGCAATTTCATGTAGAATACAACAAAAAACCCATGGTTGTAGCTTTTATCAGTTTTGGAATATTTTCATATAAATAATGATATGTGCCAAAATTTCAACCATCAGGTCAACTGTGACTCGACCAAATTGGTCAAAAACCGTAATTGTAAGCTAAAACTCTTATATTCTAGTAATATTCAACCATTTACGTCTATTTTGCAACAAATTGGAAGTCTCTAAGACTATATTTCAATTAATGGTGAATTTATGAAAAAAACTTTTTCCTTATGTCCGCACAGTAACTCTTGCGAAAAAATCTGACATTTTTTTGTCCGATTGTCGTAATGTTTGTACCATTTTATATTAGCTGTTACATAAAGTTTTATATATGGAAACGTGCGCAATTTCATGTAGAATACAACATAAAACAACCCATGGTTGTAGCTTTTATCAGTTTTGAAATATTTTCATATAAATAACAGTAAGTGCCAAAATTTCAACCTTCGGTCATATTTGACTCGACCGAAATGGTAAAAAAAACGCAACAGTAAGCTAAAACTATTAAATTCTCATAATATTCAATCATTTACCTTTATTTTGCCGCAAACTGGAAGTCTCTAGCACAATGTTTCAAATTATGGTGAATTTATGAAAAAAATCTTTTTCCTTATGTAAGTGCGGTAACTCTTCCGAAAAAATTAGAAATTTTTTCGTCCGATTGTCGTAATGTTTGCACCGTTTTATATTAGCCATTACATAAAGTTTTATATATGAGAATGTGTGCAATTTCATGTAGAATACAACAAAAAACAACTCATGGCTGTAGCTTTTATCAGTTTTGAAATATGTTCATATAAATAACGATAAGTGCCAAAATTTCAACCTTCAGTCAAATTTGACTCGACCGAAATGGTAAAAATACGCAATTGTAAGCTAAAACTATTACATTTTAGTAATATTCAATCATTTACCTTTAATTTGCAACAAATTGGAAGTCTCTAGCACAATATTTCGATTTATAGTGAATTTATGAAATAAACTTTTTCCTTACGTCTGCGCGGTAACTCTTCAGTTTTGAAATACTTTCATATAAATAACGATAAAAAAAAATTCGACCTTAGGTCAAATTTAACTGGACTGAAATGGTCGAAAACTGCAATTGTAAGCTACAACACTTACAGTCTAGTAATATTCGATCAATTACCTTCATTTTGCAACAAACGAGAAGTCTCTAGCACAATATATCGATTTATGGTGAATTTTTGAAAACTAATTTTTTTACTCCGAGTGTTACGAATTAATGCATCATATTGTGATAATATTCTCTCTGTGTTGCCTTGATCATTTTACAATGTGTTATACACCAAAATCATCACAATTTAGTGTACAATACAATGAAAAAATAAACTCATTAGCTTTAACCGTTTTGCTCACAGAGTAATTTGTATACAATTATGTGAAATTTTTTTTTTTGTGCTGTCATATATTCCAATATTTATATATGATAATGATATTTTTTTCATTTCTGATGGATGCATACTAAACTTCAGGCAATGACAAAAAAAGGAGCCAAAAATCAACTCTTAATCTTGAAAATTAAGCGTGCTGTGATTTTTTGAAAAAATACTTTTTTTCCCCTTTGGCGCTCACTTGTGAACCCCACCGGCATATGGGAGACACTTTCGGAAATACGGCTCAGCGTTTAAGTGTTAATATTATTATTATTATTATTTGAAAGTATTAAAAACATATAGTACATGTACTATAAAAATTCTTGAGTCTCAGTAAATGAGAGAGAGAGAGAGAGAGAGAGAGAGAGAGAGAGAGAGAGAGAGAGAGAGAGAAATTGCATGAACACTTGGTGGCAACAACACAACAGCTCCCCCCTCCCCATTACTTGATAACTGACAGCTTTAGTACCTGGAATTAGAGAGAGAAGACTGGGATTTCCTTCATTCTTACATAGTTTTTCAAATTTATAAACTAAAACCTTACTAATTCACATTAGTATTTTCTTTAATGAATTGATATTATTGCTGTATACATTAATATTAATATTTGAAAATAGTAAATCATTCATTTATCATACAAATAAATATATCTCTGTAGGAGAGAGAGAGAGAGAGAGAGAGAGAGAGAAGGAGAAAGATAGAGAGACGAGAGAGAGAGAGAGAGAGAGAGAGAGAGAATTAATATTACTTCTTTTATTATTATGTGAAATCATTTAATCTTATTGAACTTACTAATACAGTATTAATCAATATTAGTATTAGAAAATTAATAAATAATTTTTGTACCATAAAAATGTATTTAGTCATGAAAATAACATCAAAATACACTAATTAGTGATTATTTTAGCCAAGAAAATCCTGCAAATAGGCGAATCCCCCCCCAAATAATGGGTAGACATGACCCAGAGAGAAATCCACGAATCAGTGAGTCCACGAATCCGGAGAACGCCAATATGGGGGTTCACTGTATATGTATATCTATATCTATATCTATATATATATATTATAATCTATATATATCTATATATATATATAATCTATATATATATATATATATATATATATTTAAATATATATATATATATAATATTATAAATCTATCTATATATATATATATATATATATATATATATATATATATATTTATATATATATATATATATATATATATATATGTAATAAATACATTATTTAATATTACAGTATCTGTAAATAAAAACCCCATGACCTGAGGTCATGGCATTATGAGGGTCCTACGTGACCAATGCAAGATCTAGATTACGCTATGCGCTGTCTGCAGTAGCCTGGTTTAGCTCTGTACATTGTCATCATTTTGTATTAATGATTACTTTATTTGCACAACAACTTCCATGGGAAGCGGTTTGACCTGTTAACCTACGCCGGAAACTTGTAACTTCCGAGCCGGCGGACTACGTATGTTTTTTATATGAATCGCTGGAGATAGCTAATGTTCGCTATCGACGTGATGCTTTAGAATGGCAAGTTCGTGCCAGCATTTAAACATATCGGTCCTCCCAACCGAACTGCATCTCTTTGTATGGAGTTACAGAATAAAGTTGTTATATCTTTTCAACTTATGTGTTTGAATCCTCTCCTTTAGTTTAAGAAGAACCACTCTACTAAGATATCACCTAGGAGATGGGAGGAACCAGAAATACTTACGAATGACAGTCGTAAAGGAGAAACAAAAAAGTCTTTCGCAAAAGCGAAGAGACTTAGATATATATATATATATATATATATATATATATATATATATATATATATATATATATATAAAATATATATATAAATATATATATATCTATATATATATATATATATATCTATTATATATTTTATATATCATATATCAGTGCCCGTCAAAAAAACTGTCGTTGGTAGCGACGAAAAAGAAAAAAAACATGTTGCGGAAAAGAAAATATTAATTAAAAATCAATGGTTAGTAATAAAAAAAAAAAAAAAAAATAGGTTAACACTCACCAACTCCTAGCCTAATATTTAATAGGCATTCCCGACGTTTTCCGAACTTCTTTAAGCCTATTGGGGACGGAATCTGCAAGTTTTTGCAGGAGCTTCTCGTCAAGGTTGTCCCAGATACGTTTCAACTGTGTCTCTAACTTTTCAGTGTTGTCGTGTCAACGTCCTGTAATTTTCTTTTCATAATCGCCCAAAGATTTTCAATAGGCAAAATATCTGGGGAATTACCTGGCCAGTCTTGTATAAAATCAATTCCACAGTCCTTGAACCAATTAATATTTGTTTCGCAGTATGCGAAGGCGCTCCGTCTGCTGAAAAATACTTGTTTTACTGAGCTCGAAAGATTCCTCCAAATTCTCGTTCAACAGTGTGTAATAGAGTCCTTATTAACAGTATTGTTACGAGGTAATATTACTAAATTACCTTTACCACCATAACCAAAACAACCCCATACCATTACATAAGAAGGGAATTTCACACACGCAAGGTACTGGGTACCCACCGCGGGTCTGATGTCGACTTTCGCCACACACACTTTCCCTTATTGTCCGAAACAAAAAAACTTGCTTCGTCACTCCATAGCACTTGACGCCATTTTGCCAGAGCCCAGTCTTTGTAAGAACGTGCAAAATTTAGTCGAGTCTTCTTTTGTTTAGTGGTTATCAGCGGCTTCTTACGCGCCTTCACTTTTGAATATTTCAAGTCCTTGCTCAAGCGCCGCTGTATGGTCCTAACAGAAGCTCCTGCCACTATATCTGGATTTGCAACCTTAAGTTCTCTGGCAGTAAGGGGTCGGATTGACTTCAATATCCCTGCCCAGCACTCTTAAACCCCTGTTACTAATGATACGTGGCCTCCCAGAACTTGTAGAAGCACGAGGTACTTCCTGGTCTCCATTGTCGTGGTATTTTTTCAAAATGCGCTGCACAGTTCGCTGGTTTACACCAATTTTCTCACTAATTTCGCCAGTTTTTATAACCTTCACTGTGTAACTGCACAACTCGTACACGATTTTCAAATGAGGTATACCTGTAGACATAGTAACACTAGCGTACACACACACTTTCACAAGAAAATTCTGGAAGCGTGATCCAAAAAAATCAGGCAGGTCACGATCGATGTCTACTGTTCATTAAATCACTTAAGAACACTGACCGATAACTTTTGGTTACTTTTTTCCCACGCTGTGAGTGAGACAAATGACTCAGTTGTGTTGCCAATTAGTCAGTTTCTCCCAGCCGATTTTTTCCCATAGATATGGGGTCGCCTTATTCGCGGCAAAAAAACTGTCGCGTTTTGAAACGCGACAATTATTTGACGCGCAGTGTATATATATATATTATATATATATATATATATATATATATATATATATATATATATATTATATATATATATATATACGTATATATATATGACCTGATCTCGGTCATTTGTGGGTTCGGGATATGAAGGAAAAAACAGGGGAGAGAGAAGTTTACATGCATGTGATGTAGGACATGCAAAAATAATAATCGATGAAACGTTTAACAAAGGTGTATTCTTCTTAGCTACACAGGTGGCCTGTAATTATTACGCTAACTATACTAGTGCACAAACGGACGGCAGGTTAGCCTGTTAATGACACTCATGGTGACGCACGTCTTTGTGTGGCGGCCGACGGGAATGGGCGGGGCACTGGGCACTCTAGACCCAGCTTGTCTGTGCTGTCTGGGACCCGGTAACGAACTGATTTGACCGGTAGTCCGGCCTGTTTCAAATACCCTCTTTCAGCTGGCATCGTTATGCAAGAAGCTGATTGGTTATTCTGGCTCCTTAGACACAAGGGCCAATCACGAAGGGATATAGAGATACGTGGCACTCTTTTGAACTGCCCAAGCCACGCTAACTTGTAACGTCTTTGGCGGCTGACTTGTTTTGTTACACATACACACAGTATCACTTATAACGGTTTCACAGGACTTCAGAATATCACGGAGAAGGCATATTCAAAACTGTATCGAATCAGCTCATCACTCCCTCCCCAGTTCTTGCGTCCCGCAAGACATACACTGATCTTATGATTTGCGCATTGTTGTTCTTCTTTGAGTGCCACACCGCCTTTGAGTGCCGTACCATCTAGTTTGTGCAAAATTTAAAACTATTAGGGTAGGGCCATTTGGCGTGTGACAAACACAAGTTACAAAAAAATTAATCTCACGCCTCACAATGTGTCATACAGAAAAACAAATTTGGGTTCACATTAAAAAATGTCAATAAAAAAATGGAAATGGTCACAGCTCCTGCTCAAAAAAGTTAAATTCATAAAAATTCACATAACATGAATCAAAAAAGGGATTTTGACGAAGGAAAAATCTATTTCTGGGTGATTGGCTCGTGTCGCCCTGTGAAATATCCTTAAGTTCATTATTTCTAGGTAAATTAATCCAGAGAAAAAATAAAATCAAGAAAATGTCAGTTAAAATGACTCGCTCACTCTATAAAAGAAGTGTCGGTATGGTAACAGGGGCGAGTGAGATCACTATCACGAGTCATTTACCATTTAGACCTTCCATCACAAAATCCCCCACCTGAGAGAGCTGATACCAAAGGGTGATGCGTCCGCTACTACTACTACATACGACGCCAAAAGCGGAGAGCAGCGCCTCTAGCGGCCATCCTTTATAAATGGTCATCTTGTCCTGCAGGGTGGGTAAGGAAAAAACAGGGTGGGTTTCACAGGGCGACACGAGCCAATCACCCAAAAATAGATTTTTCCTTCGTCAAAATCCCTTTTCTGGGCTCAGCTCGTGTCAGCCTGTGAAATAGTACCAGAGAAACAGACAAGATGGAAATAAAAGGCCAAAATGAAACAAAATTGTAAAAAGATTGGTATATAATATAAGTGAATCAAAGAACCAATTACACAATATTAACATAAAGTACTTAAAATTAGCTTAAACTAAATAATGGTAGTACAAAATAGTATAATGGTAATCACAATAGTATATAAAGATTCACTAAAATTAATAGATATTTACAAAATATACAAACACATTGTGTTCTACCCTAGCATAAAAATAAGGGTAGAGACACTGAAGCACATTTACATGCATAAAGTGTAGGTGCCCCTAGCAAAAAAATAAGGGGCAGTCCACCAATAAGATCCTAGCGGCTAAGGCTAGAGTATCACGAAGAGCATAGCAGTAGGGTGAGGCATGTTGGACGAGGTAGGTAGAAAGGAGACCTGGATCTTATACTACAACTACTGTGCAGAATCAGGAGAAACTATGTTTCCCGCTGCTACTACTGAAAATTTTAATGATTCCAAGGACTTCAGGTAATGACGTTTAAAGACTGTCGTGATTTCCATTCAGTATAACTTTTTAAGATCCTCAAAATTCATATGTTGGAAATAATTAATTGAGGTAGCTACTCCTCTGATATCATGTGCTTTTGGAAATGATTCAGGGTTGGCTTGTTTAATGAAGTAAAGGATCTGCTGTCTGATTCCTTTAACTGATAAAGTTCCACCCTTTTCTCTCATAAAGAGAGGACCTGAGGATCTAGAGGATGTACGAGATAGAAAGGCTCTTAAAGTTAATACTGGGCAAAGGGAAGGATCTTGCGGAAGTGGGATGACTTTCCAAGGGGCCCATCTTGCAAGAGGATCCTCATTTTTAGCTAAAAAGCTGCGATCCGGAGAAAGTAGAACTTCTCCTGAGGGGAGAAAATCTACGTGACCATCATCTCTGGATAGAGCCGACAGTTCTGAAATTCTAGCTCCTGCGGCCAGACTTAATAAAAATAACGTCTTTCTAAGTAGCATTATGAATGTGCAAGACGAGTTGTCAGTATCTGAGGCTAGTTTGAGGACGTCATTTAAGAACCATGAAACTGAAGTAGGCCTTTGAGAAGGTCTAAGTCTAGCACAGGCTTTGGGAATAGACGTAAAGTAAGATTCTGTTAAGTCTATTTGGAACCCAACTGAAAGATTTTCTTCAAAGCCGATTTATTGGTAGTAATGGTGCTAGCTGCTAAGCCTTTTTCAAACAACAGGATCTGAAAAGGATATAGCTAAATTAACTGTCATGGTCGTAGTGTTCGTTTCCTTCAGGAAGGATGCTAACTTTCTGACAGCTGAGTCATATTGCCTAATAGTTGATTCTCTTTTATCTGATTCCAGAAAAAGGATGTTTTGTGGATCAACGTTAGCATCTTTTTTAGCCGCAAACTTCATGAAGTCCATAAAGTTAGGGTTTGAAGAATTCCTGAGGAAGCGAACACAGTCCTCATTTGTACTGGTTGCGACAGCTTGGGGTTGGGAATCCGTTGAGGCCGGAGACCCAACTCCAGAAGCAGAGGATACCAGTTGCTCTTTGGCCAGTCTGGAGCAATCAGGGCTACTAGCCCTTTGAAAGTCCTGAGTTTGCTCAGAACTTTCAAAAGAAGATTCACTGGAGGAAATACATAGATTTTCTTCCATTGATTCCAGTCTATCGACAGGGCGTCCGTGGCATAAGCCAGAGGGTCCAGGTTGGGGGCCACATAGCAAGGGAGCTTGTGGTTCGCTTGTGAGGCGAAAAGATCTACTTGGAGACCTGGAACTCTCTGGCATATCCACTGGAATGACCTGCGTCTAGAGACCATTCTGACTCCAGAGGGACTGACCGTGACAGTGCGTCCGCTATAACCTTTCTTACTCCTGCCAAGTGGGTGGCAGATAGATGCCATTTGTGCTTGTTTGCTAGAGCAAAGATGGCTATCATGACATGATTTACGAGTTTGGATTTGGATCCTCCTCTGTTGATGCAGTGTACTACTACTGCACTGTCCAAAACTAGTCTTAGATGAGACTTCTTTGGGGGGAGGAGTCTCTTCAAGGTAAGAAACACCGCCATTGCTTCCAGCACATTTATGTGGAGCTGGCGGAACTGGACGGACCAAGTCCCCTGAACTTGCTTGAATTGAGAATATCCCCCCCAACCGGACAGGGAGGCATCCGTGTGAATGGTTAACACCGGAGGGGGATATTGAAGGGGTACTAACTTGGCAAGGTTCTTCACTTTTGTCCATGGACGGAGCTGGTTGCGAAGGATCTGTGGAATCACTGACAACTTGTCTCGAGACTTGGCGTTTGCTCTTGACCGCCAAACTCGATTTATATCTTTCAGTCTTGCTTTCAGAAGGATGTCCGTCACTGAGGCAAACTGAAGGGAACCTAGGATTCTTTCCTGGTTTCTCCTTGAAGCTTGTTTGCTTTTGAGAAATTGCCTCACAGACTTGGCTATTTCTTTCCTTTTGACCACCGGAATTGACAGATTGTGGGAGGATAAATCCCATTGAATCCCTAGCCACTGAAAACGAGTCTCCGGAGTGAATCTGTATTTCGTTTTGTTTATCTGGAACCCCAGATGTTCCAGGAATTGCACTACCTTCTTTGTGGCTTTGAGGCATTCCTCGACAGTTGGTGCCCAGATCAACCAATCGTCAAGGTACACTACTACCATTATCCCTTGTGATCTCAATTGCTGGACTACTACTTCCGCTATTTTCGTGAATACCCTGGGGGCTACATTCAGTCCGAAGGGCATCACTTTGAAAGAGAACGTCTGATTTCCTAGTTTGAAGCCTAGGAATGGACGGAAGTGTCTGGCTATAGGGATATGATAGTATGCGTCTGTAAGATCGATAGAGGTGGTGACGGCCCCATGGGGAAGTAAGGTCCGCACCTGCGAGATGGTCAGCATTTTAAACTTGTCGCAACGAATGAAAGAGTTTAGCTTTGACAAGTCTAAGATTACCCTTCTTTTTGTTGAGCCTTTCTTTGGCACGCTGAACAAGCGTCCTTGAAATTTTAGATGCTTGACTCTCGCAATAGCTCCTTTCTGAAGGAGTTCCTCTGCATAATCTGTCAACTCCTTTGATGGTATCTGATAGAATGATTTGTTTGGTGGGGGATCTTTGATCCAACTCCAACCCAATCCTTTGGACACAATGCTCTGTGCCCATTTGCTGAACCCCCACCTGTGACGGAAGAGGAAATGCCTCCCTCCTACCTGGGGAGCCTCACTGCTGTTGAGCGGGTTGACCTCCGCGCCCCTCCTCTGAAGTGCTTGCCTCTTGCAGGCTCTTCCTGTACCTCGTTGGCGAAAAGTGACCTCTCGCCCTGCTTCCCTAAGAGAAACCTGTTAAAGGTGGGAAGAAGGCCTGGCTCTCATACGTTGAGTTGAAAGCTGGCGAGACGGTGTATGAAGTCGAGGGCTGGTTTTGAGGAGACAACAGGAGGATGGGTTGCGTCTGTTTAGACGTCGAGGGCTGCCCCTTGTTGGGTAACTGGGACAGCTTGGACGAAGTGTTGCTGTTGCTGCTGTTTCTGGTATGGTTGGAACCTTCTACCAGTCTTCTTCAGTTTCTTACCAAAAGCGGGGGGGTTCTCTTGCTTCCTTTTGGATGAGATACCCCATCTGGCTCTAAGGCTCTGGTTAAGCCTAGCAGCCTCGTGATGTACCTCATTCACAGAAGCTTCTGGGAAGAGGTCCGCACCCCACATGCTGGAAGCAAGAAGCCTATTAGGTTCATGACTAATAGTTGCTTCTTGCAATACATGCTTTCGACAATTTCTTCTGGCGGTAAAAAAGTCAAAAGCATCAGCTTGAACTGACTGGAGCTGAGACTTAGCCAGTATCTTGAAGAGTGGTTCGGTGGCATAGGAAAGGGCAGCCATCTCCGTGATGATAAGGGAGTTAAGTGACCTCCCAAATCTCGTACGGGCATCAAATTCTGCCTGAATAAGGCTATCAGGCAGTCTAGGGAGCTTCTCGCCAAACTGGTCCATTGCACAGTCTGGTTTCAGCTTCCCCACTGTGAAAGCAGCTGGCAAGTTCTCCCACAGTTCTCCGAAGGCAGGAAAGAGCGGAGATGTTGGTTCCGCCTCCCTCAATTGTGGAACGGGTTCGTCCTTAAGGACGGCCTGGAGAGTCGTTTCCACCATCTTTGTCGCAAAAGGAAGAGAAGCCTCCTCCTCCGTGGCAAAGATAGTGAAAGGGCTCTTGAATGCCTGGAGTTTGGTATTCGTACAATCCCAATCCTCCAGGCAGTGAACCCATTCCCTCTGTGCATGATCCCTACTGTATAGAACAGTCTCCCTAGAGATTTTGTCCTCTCTATTGAGGGCTGTTTCTGTCAGTCTGGCATACCCTATGAAAGGCTGAGTCAATCCGGGGGGGTAGAACTCGAAGTCCTCAATCCTTCTTGTTCCACACTCCGGAATGGAGATCATGCCATCCTTGAAGGGGGCATAAGCTGCCACCCTCCAAGGATTATTCATAGAGAAAGCTGGCAGGGATTCATATGGAGGTAACTGGACCAAACCAGTACCTGCCACAGGGAAGTTCGCTTGTGGGGCCTGAGTCAGGCCAGCGAAACGGTCATCATGTTCTCTAACACGGTTAGAGAGGTCTTGGATTGACTGACCGGACTGATTAATGGTACTGGAGAGTTGAGCAAACATTTGCTCAAATCTCGTACCGAGAGAGCTGACCATCTCTCCCACTTGTTGCAAAACTCCTGCTGAGAAGGTGGTGGGATCAAAAGCACTAGGTCCCACCACCCCAACAGGAGTAACCGGAGTGGATCCGGTGGATGCCGGAGAAGGCACTGACTCGGCCGGAGCGCGGGCCTTCTCTTTAGAAGCCTTGCTTCTTGAGCTCTTTGAGTGAGAAGAGCTAGGCTTGGCCTTTACCGCATCGGCGTAGGATGTCGTAGACTTCCGTGCCGAAGAAGACGACGACTTTTTGGAAGTCGTCTTATGAAGGGTCTTCTGTTCTCTCTGTCCCTTCACTTTCAGGGGTACAGAGAGAGCGGGTGAACGCGAAGGGATCTCAGATCCCGTGAAGCCTTGGAAAGATGAAGAAGAAGGGACAGGGGAAGAAGATCCAGGAGCGCTCAAAGGTAGCCCTTGAGCGCCCGAAACACCTACCTCAACCAACAAGTCCTCGGCACCTACTGCCATTGGCTCAAGGTTTAGATCCAGGTTTGCGACGTCCGGCACCGGTTCCTGTGTCAAGACGGACCCAAACGCCTGCTGCACCTCCTGCTGGATTGAGGCTATGAGTGGGGCTGCTGAGACGGGGTCGACATATCCCGTCGCCTTGCCTCCAGGGAAGATCTGGATAGCCAATTTTTTATCCAAGATGTAAGGCTGACCCTTGGCGGCGTTTTTGCCGAAGCCGCCTACCCAAGCTTTCAGGGTTGCCAAGGCGACTTCTTTGACGGCGGCAGCCTGAAAGAGAAGGCGATATGAAGCCTCTAACGGCGGAGATACAGCTTAAAGTAGCTTAAAACTAAAGATAAACCATTGATTACAGGAAATTTGTCCAGGAATCTACTTACCCCACCCAAAAGCTGACTCACGAGGTCGTAGCAGATGGTGCATGCCTCAGGGTGCCAGACAATCATCCCGCTGTGGGTAGTGGCACATGGGGCGTGGGTCCTGCATTCCTCATGGGCACAGGGGTCGTAAAGGACTGCATTGCAGCCTGGATCCTGGCAGTTAGTAGCCTGTAAGTGGAGGGATACATGAGTATCGGGGTTACAAACTTACAGCCTAACATAGACTCCGCTGCATGCCGGAGTATATAAGTTAGAGTAAAACTAGTGCTCCGCCGCAATACGTGTGGTTAGATAGGCGGTTGGTTGGGATCCGCAGCGTACGCCGGAGACAAGAAAATGATCCAAGCAGGAGTGGTGAGGAGCCCACGAAACCACGACGGAGAACGACGGAGATAGTACGTGATAAAGCTATAAATAAACAATTAAATTACAGTATCAGTAAGGGTATGTATCATTATAGAATAAGACATGATTCCTTCCGACTACTAGAGGAGTGCCCGGGTAAGAAAGCAAGCTCTCCTCCGGTAGCGGAAAAAGGATATACTAGGCAAGCTATATAGACCACTGGTAAATCCTCACCCCGCCCGCTGGCGGAGCCAGAAACGACCGATAACCGAAGGGGCCCCCGACTTGAAGCGGGGGTGGCCTTAACCGTCCGTTATGGTAAGGGAAGGGTAGGGAAGAGGGAGCATGTGGGAACCCCGGAGTGAACGCGGCGGGCGAGAGAGAGAGGGGGTGGCCACCCCCCCCCCCCCCAAACACTACCCGTCGAGTACCCCGGTACCCGAGACAAAGTGGTCACCCCGGCCCCCAGCTGGTATGGGGCTCCTCTGGCCCCCTCAGAGGGAGAGGGAGGAAGGCTACTGTGGTTGTCATGACAACCGAGGAGGCCCGACCAGACCCCTCCCTACCACGTGGAAGGGAGGGAAGGGAGAGGGTAAGATGCCTAATGGGACACGTGATCGGTGGTGGCCCAGGACGTGATAGCAACACAAGCACAGAGAGGCCATGTGAACCCAACTGTACCAACACACGGTACAAGGCACCTAGGCTAGCCTAACACTCTAAATAACACTGATAAATAATAAATACATCGTAAAAGAAATGGGAAGGGACACTTGAGTAAAAGAGAAAGGAAGGCCCAGGAGGAAGGCGAACTTGATCCGAAGGCAGCAGTCGACTACTCGGAGCCAGCGGTAGCCGATGAAGAGCAAGAGCTGGGATGCTGGGCGAGAGAAACACAGTATAGCCCTAAATACCAAACTAAAAGATAAAAGGTTAAAGGTATGGGCTGTGTACCCTAATTCTAAAATACGATGTAACAAGACGATGAACGTAAAATAAGAGCCCATAAGCATAAGATGTCCCAGTATGGGAGACTGGGAAATCTTAGGAACACGAGGCGGCTCATGGCCACCACGAGTCAACCAGGTGACCGTATATGACCTAAAAAACGGAAAATACTGGTCCCTGGAAGACTGAAATACAAAAATTATTACTTATCGGGCACTTAACTTAGCCGGAGCGATAGCAGCACGTTCCATCGTGGAATAAGTAAATCCAAAATAGCGAAAACAACACGAGCAAAAGAATCACAACTGGCGTTGTCGAGCTAATTATAAAGGATGGCCGCTAGAGGCGCTGCTCTCCGCTTGGCGTCGGTAGTGGTAGTAGTAGTAGTAGCGGACGCATCACCCTTTGTATCAACTCTCTCAGGTGGGGGATTTTGTGATGAAAGGTCCTAAATGGTAAATGACTCGTGGTAGTGATCTCACTCGCCCCTGTTACCATACCGACACTTCTTTTATAGAGTGAGCGAGTCAGTTTAACTGACATTTTCTTGATTTTATTTTTTCTCTGGTAATATTAGGATTAATTTACCAAGAAATAATGAACTTAAGGATATTTCACAGGCCGACACGAGCTGAGCCCAGAAATGGAATGTTACTCATAAGCAGTCTGGTAAAAGTATAATAAAACTTACTGAATTCTTTCTGCAACTCAATAAAAACAAGAACAAAAAATAAAAAAATTAAATTCAAAGATTACACACACAAAAATAATTTTTTTTTCTTCAAAATAATCTCATATTCCCACATCATCGATGGAAGATCATAAATTTCTGACAAAGTATAAACAGCATCGACAATGATATGAAATTTTGGACACAGCATAATTGGCATCAATAGAAATTCTTAAAAAATTTGATACATCGTAACAATATATGTTTAATATGACTTGAAATGGAATAAAAAACAATAATGCAATAAAAAAATAATCTTTATAAACACATAGACTCACTCATCATATGCTTGGAACTGTAACAATATGTTTTAAAAATGACACATCAATTTCTCAGCAATAACTGACATGAAACAAAAGTGCATAAGCATTTTTTTTTTTATGATATTCTCTGTTCACTTTGTGACGGACACATTTACTCATGACTCGCGCTGGTATGCTACGCAAGGCAACTACACGCACTTACAAATTATGTGGATGGTTTGCTTTATCGAAGAGGGAGGAACGGTGGCACAAGTTACTCTTTTTTTTCAGTTCAGAAAAACTGTGACTTGTCAGTCAACTCCCTTACACACTTGCAAACCCACATACACTCAACACATGCACAATCCCATGGCACTCGCTCAACATGTTCACACAACAGCTGACTCACTTGCCTCTGTTTTCTGTGCAACTCACCCATAGGTGTAACTGAAACTTTTAAATGTATGCGTCGCAGTTCCTCTCTCTCTCTCTGGCTCGTGCCGTACAGTACTCTTGGGAAGAGCGTCTGCTACTCTTTTTGCTCGAACAGTTGCTCGATCCTACGATTTGTTGAGAAATTAACATTCTTAAGGCATATCTATATCAGGGATAAAAACACAATTTGTTCTCACTTCATCATCAAATTTAAAAATTACTTCTCTTTCCCAATGAAAATGAGACTACTCTTTCAACAAACATGTCAGTCTCGTTACTTTACTCAAACAAACTCTAATGAATTTACGTTAATAATTCTGCCTTTAAATCTTAATCACAGTTCTTCAATGGGGACAAATGGAATGCATTGTCGCTCGTGATACTTTAACTATAAACAGAACACGGCCTAAGAGAACCATCCTTTTTTTTTCTCTTAATTTTTTTTATACTTTTTTTTTCTAATGTTACTTTCTACAAATTCCCTATCTGCATTTCCCTAACACAAAATGCCACTGATGACACTACTAAAGGCTACACAACTCGTTCATTGTGCAGTCGATCTAATACTAATATTACTATCAGTGACAACTTTTAGCAATCACGTCGGCTCTAGGCAGGGCGGGGTTTCCCACCTCCAGGGGTGTGAAGGGTATCTTCTCATCACATCCCCATAGAGTCCCAAGACACTATCCCGTAACTGTCCCTCTCTGCCATACGGTTGAGATGTTCCCGTTTTCTATGCAATTTGCTCACGGGTCGGCAGCTTGAACTATTAGTGCCAGCAGCGGTGCCGGCGATCCGCTACTGATGCTATTAGTTTGCTTGTATCTTCTTCACATCGAGCCTGGATTCTCTCACTGGGTTGCTGGCTGTCATCTGACGTCTATCAGCTATTCCTTATTCTAACATCAATTGATCCTATCCATACCTTAGGCAGGTATCGTGACTTCCTTCACGGGTCGAGGTTGGTAAGGGAACTTCTGCACTATTCGCCTTAACATCATCCCTCTACTCTTCGATAGGTCGCAATCAGAAGTAGGAGTGGACTTCCCCCCTTCCCACGAGGTTACAGGGGAGAGGCTCTGGTCGACCTCGCTCTGTCCCAGCATGCCTCGTGGGTAGACAGGTTCATCTTCTACTTCTCAGGGCTGTGGACTGGTATCCCTTCCCTCACAACAAGACAACAAGGCGTCCCTTGTTCCCGGGCACTGTAGAACAGTAGTCCCGCACGGCACTGGGGCTAGCCTGGGGTACCTTCCCGGCATTACCTCCATGCCACCTCCTGCTGCTGCCAACTTCTGTCCTTCCTGGTGAGGTTGGACTGCTCGCCATCTCTCCGTTTAAAACACGTTCGTTACTCCTCTACTTGGTCTGCTACACGAGTCGGTTACTCGGGGGGTCATGAAGGGTCAAGAAGGGTGTTCGGGTGCCACCACCACGGCACCACCTTCGTTTGAATTTGGCGCTGTAACCGTCGATTTTGAATTCTCCCACACTACTCTTTGTCTGTTCGTATGTCTCGTACGGATTTTTCCAATATTTTGTGAATACTTCTGCCAATTGGAATTATTCTCTCGCCCCTTCATCACCGAATTTGGTCGCGAAACTGTCTAACAGCGATAATTTATTAGCGATTTCTGCGATCGCACTCTGTCTGTCTAGTTAGCACTGCGTTTTTTTTTTCTAAATCGTAGGGTGTGTGATTGTACACTGTCTTTCTGTTTAGCACGGTGCATTTCGAAATCATACATATGATGTGATTGTACACTGTCTTTCTAGTTAGTACTGTGCATTTGGAAATCACATGGTGTAATTGTACACTGTTTTTCTGGTTAGAACTGTGCTTTTCAAAAGCATGGTGTGATTGTACACTGTCTTTCTGGTTAGAACTGTGCTTTTCAAAATCATACATATGGTGTGATTGTACACTGTCTTTCTGTTTAGCACTGTGCATTTCGAAATCATACATATGGTGTGATTGTACACTGTCTTTCTGGTTAGCACTGCGCATTTGGAAATCATATGGTGTGATTGTACACTGTCTTTCTGGTTTGCACTGTGCATTACGAAATCGTAGGGCCACTCGATTTATTTTTCCCGTACTTAGCACGGTTCGCCACTTTTCTGCTGATTGCTTTAGCCATAACTGTTTTTATCCAGTTCATTCGTTTCACCATTTCCCTCGTCATCTCAGTTCATTGAACTTTCTCTCGTTTCCATGCTTATTTCACTTCATATCACTGTTTGTCGCCAAAAATGATGTAGCACTAATGTTTGTTTGACACCTCATAAGACCTTATATGATCCCACAAGACTCGCAAGACCCCACAGGACCTTACAAGACCTCATGCGATTATTTGCAAGACCCCACGACTGACACCAAAATTATATGACCTGATCTCGGTCATTTGTGGGTTCAGGATATGAAGGAAAAAACAGGAGAGAGAGAAGTTTATCTGCATGCGATGTAGGACATGCAAAAATAATAATCGATGAAACATTTAACACAGGTGTATTCTTCTTAGCTACACAGGTGGCCTGTAATTATTACGTTAACTATACTAGTGCACAAACGGACGGCAGGTTAGCCTGTTAATGACACTCATGGTGACGCAAGTCTTTGTGTGGCGGCCGACGGGAATGCGCGGGGCACTGGGCACTCTCGACCCAGCTTGTCTGTGCTGCCTGGGACCCGGTAACGAACTGATTTGACCGGTAGTCCGGCCTGTTTCAAATACCCTCTTTCAGATGGCATCGTTATGCAAGAAGCTGATTGGTTATTCTGGCTCCTCAGACACAAGGGCCAATCACAAAGGGATATAGAGATACGTGGCACTCTTTTGAACTGCCCAAGCCACGCTAACTTGTAACGTCTTTGGCAGCTGACTTGTTTTGTTACACATACACACAGTATCACTTATAACGGTTTCACGGGACTTCAGAATATCACGGAGAAGGCATATTCAAAACTATATCGAATCAGCTCATATTATATAATATACATATATATATATATATATATATATATATATATATATATATATATTATATATATATATATATATATATATATATATATATATATATATATTTCTGGGCTCAGCTCGTGTCGGCCTATGAAATATCCTTAAGTTCATTATTTCTAGGTAAAATAATCCTAAAATTACCAGAGAAAAAATAAAATCAAGAAAATGTTAAACTGACTCGCTCACTCTATAAGGAGTGTCGGTATGGAAATAGGGCGAGTGAGATCACTACCACGAGTCATTTACCATTTAGACCTTCCATCATAAAATCCCCCACCTGAGAGAGCTGATACCAAAGGGTGATGCGTCCGCTACTACTACTACTACTACTGACGCCAAGCGGAGAGCAGCGCCTCTAGCGGTCATCCTTAATTATTAGCTCGACAACGCTAGTTGTAACTTTTTGACTTGTGTTGTTTTCGCTTCGGCTAAGTTAAGTGCCTCATAAGTAATAATTTTTGTATTTCAGTCTTCCAGGGACCAGTATTTTCCGTTTTTTAGGTCATATACGGTCTCCCGGTTGACTCGTGGCGGCCATGAGCCGCCTCGTGTTGTTAAGTTTAGGTTTCCAGTCTTCCATACTGGGACATCTTATGCTTATGGGCTCTATTTTACGTTCATCGTCTTATTACATCGTATTTTAGATTTAGGACACAGCCCATCCCTTTTACCTTTTATCTCTTAGTTTGGTATTTAGGGCTATACTGTGTTTTTCTCGCCCCGCAGCATCCCAGCTCTTGCTCTTCATCGGCTACCGCTGGCTCCGAGTAGTCGACTGCTCTTCGGATCAGTTCGCCTCCTCCTGGGCTTCTTTCTCTTTTACTCAAGTGTCTCTTCTATCTTTTTACGATGTATTTATTTATTTATCAGTGTTATTTAGGGTGTTAGGCTAGCCTAGGTGCCTTGTGCCATGTGTTGGTACGGTTTGGTTCACGTGGCCCCTCTGTGGTTGTGTTGCTATCGCGTCCTAGGCCACCTATGATCACGTGTCCCATTAGGCACCTTACCCTCCCCCTTCCCTCCCTTCCATGTGGTAGGGAGGGGTCTGGTGGATCTCCTTGGTTGTCATGACAACCACCGTAGCCTACCTCCCTCTCCCTCCGAGGGGGCCAGAGGAGTTCCGTACCAGCTGGGGGCTAGGGTGACCACTTGTCTCGGGTACCGGGTTACCCGACGGGTAGTAGTAGGGAAGGGGGGGTAGGCCACCCCCCCTCTCTCTCTCGCCCGCCGCGTTCACGCCGGGATTCCCTCCATTCCCCTATTCCCAACCCTTCCCCTACCGTAACGGACGGAGCCCCCGCTGAAGCCGGGAGCCCCTTCGGTTAGAGGTCCATCTGGCTCCGCCAGCGGGCGGGGTGGGAATTACTAGTGGTCTATATTGCTTGCCTACTATACCCTGGTTTTCGCTACCGGAGGAGAGCTTGCTCCTTACCCGGGCACTCCTCTAGTAGTCGAAAAGTCATATCTTATTCTATAAGGATATACCCTTACTGACACGATGATTTATTGGTTTAATTATAGTTTTACGTACTATCTCCGTCGTGGTTTCGTGGGCTCCTCACCACTCCTGGTTGAAACTTTTTTCCTGTCTCCGGCGTAAGCTGCAGACCCCAACCAACCGCCTATCTAACCACACGTATTGCGGCGGAGCACTAGTTTTAATCTAACTTACATACTCCGGCATGCAGCGGAGTCTATGTTAGGCTGTAAGTGTGTACTCTGATACTCATGTATCCCTCCACTTACAGGCTACCAACTGCAAAGATCCAGGCTGTAACGCTGTTTTGTATGACCCCTGTGTCCATGAGGAATGCAGGACCCACGCCCCGTGTGCCACTACCCACAACGGGATGATTGTTTGGCACCCTGAGGCATGCACCATCTGCTATGACCTCATGAGTCAGCTTTTGGGTGGGGTAAGTAAACTCCTGGACATATTTCCCGTTATCAATGATTTACCCTTAGTTTTAAGCTCCTTTAAACCGTATCTCCGCCTCTAGAAGCTTCATATCGCCTTCTCTTTCAGGCTGCCGCCGTGAAAGAAGTCGCCCTAGCAACCCTGAAAGCTTGGGTAGGCGGCTTCGGCAAAAACGCCGCCAAGGGCCAGCCTTACATTTTAGATAAGAAGCTGGCCATTCAGATCTTCCCCGGAGGCAAGGCGACGGGGTATGTGGACCCCATCTCAGCAGCCCCAATCATAGCTTCCATCCAGCAGGAGGTGCAGCAGGCGTTTGGGTCCGTTTCGACGCAGGAGCCTGTTCCAGACGTCGCTAACCTGGATCTTAATCTTGAGCCTATGCGGTAGGTGCGGAGGATTTGTTGGTTGAGGTAGGTGTTTCGGGCGCTTCGAAGGTCAACCCCTATGATCCGCTCCTGGATCTTCTTCCCCTGTTCCTTTTCTTCCTCTTTTCAAGGCTTCACGGGATCTTGAGATCCCTTCGCGTTCACCCGCTCTCTCTGTACCCCCAAAGGTGAAGGGACAGAGAGAACAGAAGACCCCTCCATAAGACGACTTCCAAGTCGTCGTCGTCTTCTTCGGCTAGGAAGTCTACGACATCCTACGCCGACGCGGTGAAGGCTAAGCCTAGCTCTTCTCACTCGAAGAGCTCAAGAAGCAAGGCTTCTAAGGAGAAGGCCCGCGCTCCGGCCGAGCCAGTGTCTTCTCCGGCATCTACCGGATCCACTCCGGTAACTCCTGTTGGGGTGGCGGGACCTAGCTCTTTTGATCCCACCACTTTCTCAGCAGGAGTGTTGCAACAAGTGGGAGAGATGGTTGGCTCTCTCGGTACGAGATTTGAGCAAATGTTGCTCAACTTCTAGTACCATCAACAATCTGGTCAATCAATACAAGACCTCTCTAACCGTGTTAGAGAGCATGATGACCGTTTCGCTGGCCTCACTCAGGCCCCTCAAGCGAACTCCCCTGTGGCAGGTACTGGTCTACTCCAGCTACCTCCTTATGAATCCCTACCAGCCTTCTCTATGGATAACCCTTGGAGGGTGGCGGCTTATGCCCCCTTCAAGGATGGCATGATTTCCATTCCGGAGTGTGGAACAAGAAGGATTGAGGACTTCGAGTTCTACCCCCCCTGGACTGACTCAGCCTTTCATAGGGTATGCTAGGCTGACGGTGACAGCTCTCAATAGGGAAGATAAAATCTCTAGGGAGACTGTGCTTTATAGTAGGGATCACGCACAGAGGGAATGGGTTCACTGCCTGGAGGATTGGGATTGTACCAATACCAAACTCCAGGCATTCAAGAGCCCCTTCACTATCTTTGCCACGGAGGAGGAGGTTTCTCTTCCGTTCGCAACTAAGATAGTAGAAGCGACTCTCCAAGCAGTCCTTAAAGACGAGCCCATGCCACAATTGAGAGAGGCGGAATCAACATCTCCGCTCTTTCCGTCCTTCGGAGAATTGTGGGAGAACCTGCCTGCCACTTTCTCAGTAGGTAAGCTGAAACCAGACTGTGCGATGGACCAGTTTGGCGAGAAGCTCCCGAGACTGCCTGATAGCCTTATTCAGGCAGAATTTGATGCCCGTACAAGATTTGGGAGATCACTTAACTCCCTTATCATCACGGAGATGACTGCTCTTTCCTATGCTACTGAACCACTTTTTAAAATACTGGCTAAATCCCAGCTCCAGTCGGTTCAAGCTGATGCCTTCGACTTCTTTTCGGCTAGAAGGAATAGTCGAAAGCATGTATTGCAGGAGGCAACTATTAGGCACGAGCCTAATAGGCTTCTAGCTTCCAGCATGTGGGGTGCGGACCTCTTCCCAGAAGCTTCTGTGAATGAGGTACATCACGAGGCTGCTAGGCTTAAGCAGAGCCTTAGAGCCAGGTGGGGTATCTCTTCCAAAAGGAAGCAAGAGAGCGCCCCTGCGCTTGGGTAAGAAATTGAAGAAAAATGGTAGGACGGTTCCAAACCATACCAGAAACAGCAGCAACAACAGCACTTCGTCCCAAGCTGTCCCAGTTACACAACAGGGGCAGCCTTCGACTTCTAAGCAGACACAAAACCCATTCTCCTGTTTGTCCTCCAGAATCAGCCCTCGACCTCATACACCGTCTCGCCAGCTTTCACTCAATGTATGAAAGCCAAGCCTTCCCAACCTTTCAACAGGTTTTCCCTAGGGGAAGCAGAGCGAGAGGTCACTTTAACGCCAACGAGGTTAGAGGAAAAGCTGCAAGAGCAAGCCACTTCAGAGGAGGGCGCGGAGGTCAACCCGCTCAACAACAGTGAAGCTCCCCAGGTAGGAGGGAGGCTGTTCCTCTTCCGTCACAGGTGGGGGTTCAGCAAATGGGCACAGAGCATCGTGTCCAAAGGATTGGGTTGGAGTTGGATCAAAGATCCTCCTCCAAACAAGTCATTCTATCAGATACCATCAAAGGAGTTGACAGATTATGCGGAGGAACTTCTTCAGAAAGGAGCTATTGCGAGAGTCAAGCATCTAAAAATTCAAGGTCGCTTGTTCAGCGTGCCAAAGAAGGCTCAACAAAAAGAAGGGTAATCTTTAGACTTGTCAAAGCTAAACTCTTTCATTCGTTGCGACAAGTTCAAAATGCTGACCATCTCGCAGGTACGGACCTTACTTCCCCGTGGGGCCGTCACCACCTCTATCGATCTTACAGACGCATACTAACATATCCCTATAGCCAGACACTTCCGTCCATTCCTAGGCTTCAAACTAGGAAATCAGACGTTCTCCTTCAAAGTGATGCCCTTCGGTCTGAATGTAGCCCCCAGGGTATTCACGAAAATAGCAGAAGTGGTAGTTCAACAATTGAGAACACAAGGGATATGGTAGTAGCGTACCTCGCGATTGGTTAATTTCTGGCACCAACTGTCGAGGAATGCCTCAAAGCCACAAAGAAGGTAGTACAATTCCTGGAACATCTGGGGTTCCAGATAAACAAAAAAACGAAATCCAGACTCACTCCGGAGTCTCGTTTTTCAGTGGCTAGGAATCCAATGGGATTTATCCTCCACAATCTGTCAATTCCGGTGGTCAAAAGGAAAGAAAATAGCCAAGTCTGTGAGGCAATTTCTCAAAAGCAACAAACTTCAGGAGAACCAGGAAAGAATCCTAGGTTCCCTTCAGTTTGCCTCAGTGACGGACATCCTTCTGAAAGCAAGACTGAAGATATAAATCGAGTTTGGCGGTCAAGACAAACGCCAAATCTCGGACAAGTTGTCAGTGATCCACAGATCCTTCGCAACCAGCTCCGTCCATGGACAAAAGTGAAGAATCTTGCCAAATTGGTACCCCTTCAATATCCCCTTCCGGTGTTAACCATTCACACGGATGCCTCCCTGTCCGGTTGGGGAGGATATTCTCAATTCAAAGCGAGTTCAGGGGACTTGGTCTGTTCAATTCCGCCAGCTCCACATAAACGTTCTGGAAGCAATGGCAGTATTTTCTTACCCTGAAGAGACTCCTTCCCCCAAAGAAGTCTCATCTAAGACTAGTTTTGGCACAGTGCAGTGGTAGTACATTGCATCAACAGAGGAGGATCCAAATCAAACACGTGAATCATGTCATGATAGCCATCTTTGCTCTAGCAAAACAAGCACAAATGGCATCTATCTGCCACCCACTTGGCAGGAGTAAGAAATGTGATAGCGGACGCACTATCCCGGTCAGTCCCTCTGGAGTCAGAATGGTCCCTAGACGACAAGTCATTCGAGTGGATTTGCCAGAGAGTCCCAGGTCTCCAAGTAGATCTCTTCGCCTCACAAGCGAACCACAAGCTCCCTTGCTATGTGGCCCCCAACCTGGACCCTCTGGCTTATGCCACGGACGCTCTGTCATTGGACTGGAATCAATGGAAGAAATCTATGTTATTTCCTCCAGTGAATCTTCTTTTTGAAAGTTCTGAGCAAGCAGAGGAACTTTTCAAGGGACTAGTAGCTCTGATTGCTCCATTGGCCAATAAAAGCAACTGGTATCCTCTGCTTCTGGAGTTGGGTTTCCGACCTCAACGGATCCAATCCCAACAAGCTGTCGCAATCAGTACAAATGAGGACTGTGTTCGCTTCCTCAGGAATTCTTCAGACCCTAACTTTATGGACTTCATGAAGTTGCGGCTAAAAAAGATGCTAACATTGATCCACAAAACATCCTCTTTCTGGAATCAGATAAAAGGGAGAGTCAACTATTAGAC
>NC_087217.1:36120773-36135773 GCF_015104395.2 Macrobrachium nipponense | reverse complement strand
CACATTCTGAAAAAATAGGCTTAAAAGATTTTTATATCATTTAGAGCTTCTATTTAGTTCATCTTTTGAGGAAATTTAGACCGAAAATGTGACAACATAAACAGTTGAAATATTAATATAGAGTATCAAAAACTGTGACACTGACTGGAATACTCAAAAGCTTAAAAAATAAAGGGACAGATAAGAATGCAGCTTTAAAGCTACACTTATCTCCTCAGTCATGAAATGAAACTTATTTCATAATAAATCTATTAATTTTACCAGAGCCTACTTTATGAGCCCTACAAAATCACAATATCTTTCCTAGATTTGAAAATACCACAAATATGCAAATTTCCCGCGAACCCAGAGAACATTGTACATATAATATAATATATATATATATTAAGATATATTATATATATATATTATATATATATATATAGGCGGTCCCGGGTTACGACGGGGTTTTCCGTTTAAAACGCGTCGTAACCTGAAAATCGTCGTTAAGCGGTAATGACGTTCTTGAAAAACATGTCCACAGGGAAAATTTAACTATAATTGCAATTTTTCTTAGGCCGTATATCAAAAATTATCCACTATTACTTTTTTCATGTGCAACCACTGTGTATTCACAAAATTCCTGTATCTTTCCTAAATACAAGAGAGAGTGAGAGGACGAGGAGAGAGAGAGAGAGAGAGAGAGACGAGAGAGAGAGAGAAGAGAGAGAAATAATCCCTAGGTTTCTTTTTCATAGATTGAAATGAACGTCTGAGGCACTTTTTCCCCTCCCATAAATACATATATTTCTCCAGAGGAAGAGGAGGGAAAGAGAGGGACTGTGCAACTATGTTTGTCTGTCTCTCAATTCTTTTGTGAGCGCGAGAGAGATAAAAGGAAGAAATAGAAACACCAAATTGTGTGTGACAAAGTAGCTTGTGGAGAGAGAAGAGGAGAGAGAGAGAGTTGTTTAAAATGAGAGGAAAATTGAATTATTATTGTATTAAAATTCAGATATGAATTTGTACATAGTATTATTATTGGAAAAATATTAATGATAAACTTATTACATACACGTCATGAAAAATGATCTCATTCAGTAAGAGAGAGAGAGAGAGAGCGAGAGAGACGAGAAGAGAGAGAGACGAGAGAGACGAGAGAGAGAGAGGTTACATACAACCATTAAATTCGTTTTGACATTGATGGGCATTGTTAAGTTTGAGTGGCACTCGAGTTGAGTTGGGGGAAATTGATACAGAAAAAGACAAAGGGAAGAATTTTCTTTTGAAATTATTTATCGTCATTATTACTACTTATATATTATTATTTTATTATATTATTATTGATTATTATTATTTGAAAATATAATAAACACGTGGATCTACCATAAAAATTCTCTCATCTCAGTAAGAAGAGGAATTATCTTACAAGTGAATGGAAAGGTCATTTTCATCTCTTTAAAATTACGACCATTATGAATTTTTAATTAAAGTTTATTAGTATTATTATTATAGGTAAACAACTGAAAGTATCAATAAACATTTTACATACTAGTACCATAATAAAAAGTTCTTTTCATTCTCGGTAAAAGAGAGAGAGAGAGAGAGAGAGAGAGAGAGAGAGAGAGAGAGAGTGTTTATCCTTTGTTTATAACGGACTTCCAGCGAAAGAGAGGGAGGGCGTTACCACTCTGAATCATTATTATCTTGTGTGGCAAAAGAGAGAGAGAGAGAGGAGAGAGAGGAGAGAGAGATGAGGAGAGAGAAGAGAGGAGAGAGAGAGAGAGAGAGTTAACCTTAATTAAAGTGAATGGATAGATTAGTACGTATTGTATGTCTTACAATACCTATCCACATATGAATTTGGAATTACAGTTATAGTACATAAAAAAATCTCAAGTCTCAGTTAAAAAATGAGAGCGAGAGAGAGAGGAGAGAGAGAGAGAGAGAGAGATGAGAGAGAGAAAGAGAGAGAGAGAGAGGGGGGGGGGGGTTGGGAAATGTCAGGACCATGATTGCAACAAGCAGCTCTCACCAGATTTCCACCTTTGGCCGTCACGAACATGATATATATCTGACGTTTAGACCTGAAAGGTTACAGAGAAGACTGGAATTTCTTAAACAGGGAGAAGACTGGGATTTCCTTCATTCTTCGATAATTTTTTAAATATTAAGATAAAACTTACTAATTCACTATGGTATTTCTTTAATGAATTGATATTATTGCTGTATAAATTAATATAATATTTGAATAATAGTAAAAGCATTATTTTATAATACTAAAAAACATACGTCTTTGTAGTAGAGAGAGAGAGAGAGAGAGAGAGAGGAGGGGGGGGGGGGGGGGGGGGGGGGGGGGGAGAGAGAAGAGAGAGAAAAATTAAGTGATTTTTCTTGGAAAATACAAAGAGAGAGAGAGAGAGTGATGAGAGCGAGGGGAGAGATGAAGAGAGAGAGAGATGCTAAACTATAAAGGATTCTTTAGCTTATCATAATATGTGTTTTAGAAAAGCGCTGTGAACTCGAGCTGGGAAGCGTCAGCGTCGTAACTGGAAACAAGCGTCGTAACCAGGCGGATTTTTCAATGAATATTGAAGAAAAAAGCGTCGTAACATCGGAACGTCGTAAGCCTGACCCGTTGTAACCCGGGACAGCCTGTCTATATATATATATATATTATACATATATATATAGATATATACAGGCGGTCCCGGGTTACAAACGGTGTCCGGCTTACGACGTTTCGAGGTTACGACGCTTTTTCTTAAATATTCATTGAAAAATCCGCCTGGTGTTACGACGATTGTTATATATATATATATTATATATAATATATATATATTATATATATATAGATATATATAATTATAGTATATTATATATTATGTAGATATAAATATAGTATATATATATATATATAAGAAGATATATAGACTATATATTAATATATACTATATATATAATATATACGTTACATACTTTTACATACAGACCATGCAGTCCCCAGTTTTAACAATGGGGGTTCCATTGTTGTGCCTGCATGTACTCCCCTGTGAAAATCATGAAAATCCTAAGAAAACCTTACTTTTAATGTTAATAGGTGTGTATGCAAAATAGTAAAGTGCAATTTTTAGTGTCTTTTTATAAAGAACTATATATTAACTATTTTGCTTTGGGAGTGTCATATTTACTTCCATCGTTGGCATCGTAAGGGTGTCGTAACCCTGGAAACATTGCACGTACAAACCAGGAAATAACTTCTGATTGAGTACTAACCCTCTTACGCGAAGACGTATAAAACGTCGCGTCAAAATGTCTCCCATAGCCGAATGCGACATACTCATAGTCAATTCAAAAAAGTTCTTTTAAAAATTAGCCGGAAAATACTTATAGGCATACCAGCAAAAAATTTTTTGATCACGCACCTTGGGGGATGCTGGGAGTTCACGGATCAAGGCGTTGTGTTTTAGTTCACAATAGCTACGCAGGCGGCGCAAGCGCGAATTTATTCATATTCGCCACTGAAAAAGTATCGGTGAAACATCTTCAGAAATATTTCGTCACTTTGGACATAATTTTGCACCATTTAAATTATACTTTACATGAAGGATTATAAATGGATTTTGACGTAAGGAAAAATTATTTCTGGGCGATGGCTAGTGGCGCCAGCGAAATATCCTTTAATCTATTATTCTAGGGTAAATGTACAACACATACCAGAGAATAAATAAAAAAAAGAAAAAAAGGTCAGTATAACTGAATCGCTCACCTCCAGGAGGATGGTCCCCCCCCCCTTATGAACACTAGGCGAGTGAGACCACTACCACGAGCAAATGCCAATAGAAATCTCATACTACAAAAAACCCTCCAAGAGGGGAGCCGACCCACAGAGTGAGCAGCCGTACTACTACTACTCCATCCATGCTGCCGACGGCTGCGCCTCTGGTGGCCATCATGAAGTTAAGCAGACAATCTGGCGAAGGGATGGGTAGGTGGGGATTTCGATGGCGACACGAAAGGCCAATCGCCCAGAAAAGATTTTTCCTTACGTCAAAATCCCATGGTCTGGGCTCACGCTCGTGTCGCTGCGCGAAATAGTACCAGAGAAATAGCACAGATTGTAAACAATGTAATAAATAAAATTAAAAAATAAAATAAATAAGAATCGGTCTCAAATAAAAGATAAAATATATATGAACAGAATATATTGCTAAAAGATTACATATACACAGGGGTATAAAATAGAAATATGCTTAAATACCTTAAATATAATCATGTTGTTAACATAAGGTAATTTACATATATACAGTAAAATATATTACATGTATCAATGGTATCTGTTGTAACGCAGGTATCAAAAGTATAATAGCAATTAATAAAAAACAACCAACAATAATATATAAAGGAATGTATATGAATTAATATACAAAACCCGTAATTATTATAAAAGGATGTATCCCCTAGCATAAAAATACGGGGGAAAATCCATGAGATCAATGTTTAAATCAATTTGTGAGTGCCCTAACCGACAATACGGGGGCACCCCACTACACCATCACAAAAGCAGCTAAGACACAAGGTGAATGCAATGAACAAGGTAGGAATAAGACGAACCTATGGGTGAGGCAGGTAGAAAAGGGGACTGAAATCTTCTACTAAAAATTAGCTAGAGTCAGGGGAAACTATGTTACCCGCTGCTTATGCTGGGACTTTCAGAGCTTCAAGACTTAAGGTAGTGACGTTGAACAACTGTCGGTGATTTCCATCAGTAACTTTTTCAACTCATCGAAGTTCAGATGTTGGAAAATAATTAATTGAGGTGCTAGCTCTGAATCATGTGCTTTCGGAAAAAGTCAGGATTGGCTTGCTAATAAAGTATGGATTTGTTGCTGGATGCCTTTAATGGTAAAGTTCCACCTTTTTTCCCTCCTAAAGATGGGGACCCGATGAAGATGAGGAGGTCCAAAAACGAAAAGGCCGTAAGGTTGTAACTGGCCCAAGAGATACATCTTGGGAAGGGGTAGTACCTTCCAAGGTTCCCAACCCTCATCAAAGGATCTTCATTCTTTGCTAAAAGCTACGTTCCGGAGAAGTAGGACTTCTCCTGTGGGTAAGGAACTGAATATGATCTCGGGGGTCTCTGGATAGAGCCGACATGTTTGTGAAATTCTTGCTCCTGAAGTAAGCTTAATACAATAGGGTTTTTCTTAAGAGCATATAAAAGAGCATGTGGTCATTATCGGTTTCGGAAGGCCAGCTTTTAGAACATCATTTAAGAACATGAAACTGACGTAGGCTTACAGAAGGCCTAAGGCCTAGCAAATGCCTTAGGAATAGACCGAGAAGTAGGAATTCCGTCAAGTCTATTAAATCCAAATTGAAATATCTTTTTCCAAAAGCTGATTTGTTGTCGTAATGTGCTAGCTGTAAAACCTTTTCAAATAAGGATCTGAAAAAGGATATAGCGGAATTAACTGTCATGATTCTAATATCACGATTCTCTCAGGAAGGTTGCTAACTTTTGACAGCAGCATCATACTGTCTCAAAGTCGAATCCCTCTTATCGGATTCCACGAATAAGAAGGTTCAGGGTCAATATTGCATCTCTTTTTGACGCAAACTTCATGAAATCCATAAAGTTAGGGTTTTGAGAATCCCTGAGGAATCGAAAACACCGTCTTCATTGTACGACTGGAGAAGCTTGGGACGGGATCTGAAGAGGACGAAGGCCAAGCCTCCAAAATTAGAGGCTACCAGTTGCTCTTCGGACAGTCTGGCTATAGAGAACTTGACGTTGAATGTCCTGAGTTTGTCTCAATACTTTCATGAGGAGATTCCACTGGGAGGGAAGACAAAATTCGCTCAGTTGTTCCAGTTAGAAGCCAGGGGTCCGTGGCATAGGCCAGAGGGTCCAGGTTGGGGGGCTAAATAACACTTAGTTGTGGTTCGCTTGTGATGCGAGAGATTCACCTGTAGCCCCTGGGACTTCTGAAGGATCCATTGAATGAAACTGTTGTCCAGTCTACCATTCGACTCTAGGGGTACTGATCGGGAGTAGGGCGTTCTGCTATGACGTTCTTACTCCAGCTATGTTGAGTGGAGGAAAAGATGCCAAATGAAACTGCTGCCAGGAGAAGATGGCTCATCAGGGACGTGATTTAGATGACGTGACTTGGAGCCTCTCTGTTTATACAATCGTACTACCCACTGCGCTGTCCAGGACTAGCGTTATGTGGGGTACTTGGGGGCGTAACCTTTTTAGAGTCAAGAACACTGCATTGCCTCCAGTACGTTATATGGAACTGACGGAACTGAGGTGACCAAGTCCCCTTGAACCTTTCTGACATGGAATACCCTTCCCCAGCCGATTAAGACGCGTCTGTGGTGGATGGATCCCTGGTGGAGGGAACTGAAGGGAAGGGGTACGACAATGATAAAATTCTTGACTCTCGGCCCCTACGGCGACGTCGATTCTTAGAACAGAAGCACTGAGGAGAGTTTGTCCCTGGACCGACGTTGCTCGCGAGCGCCAGGATTTCGGTTAGTCTTTTCAGATTTGGCTTCATTACGGACGTTTGTCATGATGCAAAAGGAAGAGAACCCAGGATCCTTTCCTGGGCTCTCCTGACGCTAGTTTTTGACTTAGAAATTGCTTGATGACGTTGCTATTTCTTTCCTTTTGTTTTGATGTAATCGACAGAGTGTGGGAGATAGATGCCATTGAATGACCAGCCACTGAAAGTTTGACTCTGGAGGAGTCTTGAGTTGGTCCTGTTTATTTTTGAAGCCTAGATTATTCCAGGAACTGAATCACTTTCAGAGTAGCTCTGTGCAGTCCTCGACTGTTGGGCCCAGATCAACAATCGTCGAGGTACGCTACTACATGATCCCTTGCGATATGAGCTGTTGCACTACCACTTCCGCAGCTGCGTGAACACTCTGGGTGACACTTTGAGTCCGGGATGGGACCTACTTGAAGGAGGAAAATGTCTGTCTCCTATCTTGAAAACACAGATACGGACGGAAGTGTATTGCAATAGGGAATGATAGTAAGCGCTGGTAGATCGATAGAGGTGGTGGACGGCCCCACGGGAAGTAGGGTCCGCCACCTGTGGATCGTGAGCATCTGAACTTGTCGCAGCGGAAATGGCAAGTTAAAGCGGACAAGTCTAAGATTACCCTGCTTTTTGGCGCCTTCTTTGGCCACGCTGAAACAAGCGACCTTGAAATTATTAATCTCTTGACTCTCGCTATAGTCCTTTTTGACGGAGTCGTCTGCGTTACTCTGTCAATTCTTGAAGGAAGTTGACGAAAGGTCTGGATGGAGGTGGGTTCGTTCAACCCAGCTCCAACCCAGGCCTTTTGGACACTATGCTCTGAGCCCATTGGCTGAAGTGCACGGTGGCGAAAGTGAAACAGCCTCCCTCCACCTGAAGTTCTTCATGGTTCTAGTAACCGCTGAGCCTCCTCTGAAGTGCTTTCCCCTGTTAAGGGGCCTTCCCGATTCCTCTCCCACGAAGGGAAGCTACCTCTACCTCCCTTACACGAGCGGTCATACTTCTGAGAAGCTTGACTCTCGTAGGCTTGATTGTTAAGCTGGAGAGATGGCGTAAGAGGGTGGGGTGAGCTGAGGGGATATCCATAAAATTGGCTGTGATGACCTTTAGAAGTGGAGGTTTGGGCTGTACTGCACTAACGGTACTGTTGGAACTTGTTGAGGAAAGCGTAGTTGCTTCTTCTGGTAAGGGTTTGAAACGCCTGGGTTTCTTTTTTACCTTACCTTTTAGGAGTCAGGTCTTGCCCATCTTAGCCGTAAGGCCCAACGATCCTTAAGGCTCTGGTTTAAAACCTGGTTAGCCTCTGACTGGACCTCCGTAACCATAGCTTCTGGGAAGAGATCTGCTCCCAGACTAGACGGAGAGTAACCTATTCGGTTCATGCCCGCAATGGTTGCCTCTGTAGGACATGCTTCCTACAATCTCGTCCGAGCAGTGGCAACTCAACATATCGAACTGTACCGTTTGAGTCAGGGCTTTGGTATGAGCTTAAAAACCGTGGTCTGTCCATAAGCCATGGTAGCTACTCAGACATAGCCATAGAATGGATAGGATCTGGCTAGACGCGATTTTGCATCAAAAATTCAGCCTGAATAAGGCTATCTGGGAGGCCTGGGTAGCTTTTCACCAAACTAGCTCATAGCACAGTCCTGGTTTTTGAGTTTGCAGCTGAGAATGATTTCGGCAAGTCTTCCCACAATTCTCAAACTGAGGGGAGCAACGGAAGATGTGGGATCCGCTTCCTTCAACTGCGGTATAGGTTCCCCCCTTCTTGGGCGCTGGGATGGTCGAAACTCGCTATCTTGGATAGGAACGGGCGAGCGGTGGGTACCTCGTCCATTGTAAAAATGGTAAAGACTCTTAAATATGGTGTATCTTGGTGTTTAGTAAGAACAATCATGTCCTCTAAAACACCTGAGCCATTCTCTCTGAGCCTGGTTCGTGAGTAGAGGACTGTCTCCTTAGGTACCTTTATCGCCCGCACCATAGCCGAAGCGTAAGCCTTGCGTTAGCCTATGAACGGAGGCTGGGAGGTCTTCGGGAAAGAACTCGAAGGCCGTCTATCTTCGAGTCCAAATCGGATGAGATGGACCGTCCTGGAAGGGGGCGTATGACGCTACTCTCACGGATTGTTCATAGAGAACTGAGGTAGTGAGTCATACGGAGGAAGTTGGGATCCACTCATGTTGAATTGGAGGAGAGCTAGAGGAGCTTCTCTCAGCCCGGCTATAATGGGAGTCCTGGGAAGTAATCCGTCCGACAGACGAGAGATCATTTGCTCCATGCTACTTCGTTAAGGACCCAACAGGTCACACACCTGTTGTAAAGGCCCAGCATGGAGTTCCAAAGCCGGAGTGCTGCGGAGGTGGAGGGGAGGCTCTGAATCGGAACCAAGGTAGCGGAACTGGTGATTCTGCCGGAGTGCGAGATACTCTCTCTGGAGGATTTACTCCTCGAGGACTCTTAGAGCCGGAGCTAGAAGCTTTAGACCTGGATGCTCCGGGGATTCCCAGCCGGAGGCTAGGGGAGGAGGGATGAAGCCGAAGTCGTTCTTAGACGGACGACGACGTCTTAGTCAAGGAACATCACCTTAGAACTTGAACCTTAGGTCACCGAAGCGCCAGAGGAGAAAATTTCGTCACCCTAAAGCCTTGGAAGGATGGAGAGGTTGCAGGAGTAGAAGAAAACAGTTACGACCAAGGGGACCCTGGGTGTCCACGTCCTTACCCCGACCACGGTCGTCTATACCTTCCATAGGTTCAACATTAATCTCTAGGGTCGCGAAATCCGTAGAGAATCCTGGTCCTGATCAGTAAAGAAGGGGTAGCCAGCTGTGTTGGGAGAAGGGCTATAGCGGATCCGTTCTACCGGGTCGACGATCCTGTCGCTTGCCTCCGGGGAAGATTAGTAATGCCAACCGCTTCCTAGGATGTAGGGCTGTCCCTTGGAGGCGTTTTCCCCAAACCCGCCGACCCAGGCCCGCCAGGTAGCCAGGTGCGGTATCTCTACCGCCGGAGCCTGGAAGAGGGAGGGCGTAGTTTAGATTAAGAATCACTTAAAATAAAATTAAAGTATAAACTTAAATTAATTGCCTTAAAGTTATAAATGATGAAAACTAAAGCGCTAAAAAGAAGGGGCCGCTACGGCGATGGAAACTTAGCCCTTCAAAAGCTGGCTCACCAGATCGTAAAACATATGGTACACGTCCTCATGGTACCAGACCTGGATTGTCCCCGAGCGGAGCGCGAATGGGAGGCATGGACGGGCAAACTTCGTGTCCCACAAGGGTCTGAAGTTGGCGGAACATCCCGGATGCCACGTTGGTGGCATGTACGTGGGGAAGACACATGAGTATCTAAAAAACATCACTACAGTCAAAGGACAGAAGAACTACGATGCATGCGGAGCTCGGAAAAAAATTTGGGCATAAACCCCTCCATGCATCGCTGAATAGGCTATAATCCCGGAGAGATCGGTTAAGATCTGTAAGGGAGGGGGGATGTTTAAGGTTTTTAAGATAAACTTAAAGATAACTTAAAACTAACACACAAGCAAACCGGACTAAGTCCAGTGCGTTAGTGGCGGAGGTGTAGTTAACTCAGCAAAACGGTAAGGTTACTAGAGATCCACGTATGCTCCGGTCCACCTAACTTGGGTGGTACTAACAACTTTCACTGGATACCAGGGACTCGATCAGGAAGGAGCACTAGTAAGATGGGACAAGAGCGAGAGACATTTACAGGCTTCAAGCTAGACCGGAGCGACAAGGGTTAGCGCGGAGGGTGGGCAAGGCCGTACCCCCACTCGTACAACCGGCCGGGACCGAAGAAGCCGGAGACGGTCGAGACCAGTCTCCGGAACTGGGTCGCCCGACTCCCTAGCACTCCGCCTGAGGGAGAGAGGGAGGCAGGCTCGGTATGAGGAGCGGAGCAGGGCAGACCGACCCACCCCGCACCGACTCTATGGAAAGAGCGGGAAGGGGGGAAGAATGACTGGACAGGGTCTGGTGGCCCGTGATCACGAAGTGCCCGAGGCGAAAGACCAACTACGACAACTAAGCCTAGGCAACACTGATCAGGAAATGCTTTATCGGGAAGCATATGAACTGAAAAGCGGTAGCAAATAGCCACTGGGCCACAAACCAATCTGATCAGAGAGATGATATAGGGAGCAACGAACTGATGGCGGCTAGAATAGGCTTAAAGAGCCAGGACTAGGCTAAGCCAGACGCCTAACTAACCGAACAATAATAAAATACACAGATATAAATAAATAAATGAAGAAAGAAAACTAATATAGCAAGGAGAAAAAATTCCTAGGAGTTACGACTTAACCCGAAGGAAGTTACCACTCAAATAGTCAGAGGGCGAACTAAGAACCGGACTAGGGTATGGATAGAGAAGCCTACGTATAAGGTAAAATACATGCATGCATGAACAAAACTGAGTTAGACCGTACCCTAAATAAAGCGGATAAATATAGAGCGAAGAAAATAAGGGGATGTTCTAGGTAAGGGGAGACCAAGAAACGAACCCATCACGAGCATAACCATGCTGCCATGCTTCGACCAGAGATCGTATTATACCTAAAACGGAAATACTGTCCAGGGCCGGAAAAAAACCAACTAACCGTAAATATGAGTACTTAACTTAAGCTGCTGCGATAGCGCACGTAAATAATAGAAAAAAAATCAAGGAAAGGGCACAAAAAAAACACAGAGAGGAAAAATATCACAACCGACTCGTGTGCGCTACACTGAAAGGATGGCCACCAGAGGAGCAGCAGTCGGCAGCATTGGATGAGTAGTAGTTAGTACGAGCTGCTCAACTTGTGGGTCGGCTCACTTGGAGGGTTTTTGTAGTAGGAAGAATTTAATATTGGCATTTGCTCGGGGTAGTGTCTCATCGCTAGTGTTCATACCGGACACCTCTGGAGGGTGAGGCGAGTCAGTATACTGACCTTTTTCTTATTTTATTTAGTTCTCTGGTATGTGTTAGGACATTTACCCTAAAATAATAGATAAAGGATATTTGCGCAGCGACACGAGCTGAGGCCCAGAAATGAAAATGTGTGAAATTTCATGTAAAATACAAAAAAAAAAAATACCATGATTGTAGCTTATCAATTTGAAATATTTTCATATAAAATACGATAAGTGCCAACATTTAAACCTTCGGTCAACTTTGACCTCTACCGAAATGGTTCGAGAAACGCAATTGGAAGACTAAAACTCGTATATATAGTAATATTCAATCATCTGCTTCATTTGAACAAATTGGACGCTCTAGCACAATATTTCGATTATGGTGAATTTATGAACAAAAATTTTCTTACGTTCGCGCGTAACTATTCGATAAATTTTTTCGTGCGATTGTCTAATGGTCGAACTATTTTAAATTTGCCGTTACATAAAGTTGTTATAATGGAAATCGTGAGCATTTCTCAACAATACGACTTAAAAACAACCAGGTTGTAGCTGTTATCAGTTCGAAATATTTCCATATAAATACGTTAAGTGCAAAAAATTTCAACTTTCCCGGTTCAACTTGACTCTACCGAATGGTCGAAAAACGCAATGTAGCTAAAACTCTTATATTATAGTAATATTAAAATATTTACATTCATTTTGCAACACGTGGGAAGTTCTAGCACAATATTTCGATTTATGGTGAATTTATGAAAAAAAAAAAAAAAAAAAAAATGCCTTACGTTCCACGCGCGTAACTCTTCCGAAAAAATCGGAATGTTTGGTGCGGTTGTCGAAATGTTTGCATCATGTAAAATTAGCTGTTACATAAAGTTTTATATATGAAAATGAGCACAATTTTTAGTAGAGTACAACTAAAACATGATTTGAAGGTTGTAGCTTTTCTTTTTTTTTGAAATAATTGCATATAAATCACAGATAAATAAAAAAAAAAACCACGTCTCGGTCAAATTTGACTCTACCAAAATAGTGAAAACGCAATGTACGCTTAAAACCTAGGGCCTAGTAAATATTCAGACATTTATCTTCATTTGAAACAAATTTGAAGTCTAAGAAACAATATTGGAATTATGGTGAATTTTTGAAAATATATTTACTTCCCTCCGTGCGCCGATTCGCCGGCCACAATGTCTCCGAAATGCGTACATCGCATTATCCTACTATTGCGTCCTTTTCACATTAGCCGTTTTTATAGAGTTTCATATACCAAAATAGCGCAAATGTCCATGAAGAAAACAATAAAAATAACTTGAGGTTGTAGCTTTCCCATCTTTGAAATATGTGCAATAACAAATATATATATAAACATTTAGAACATTTCGGTAACTTTAACTCGTCCGAAAATGGTCGAAATTGCATTCTAATCTTAAAACTCTTACGTATCGTAATATTCAATCATTTGTCTTCATGTGAAAACAAAAATTGGACGTCTCTAGGACAATAATTTGTTAGATTTACCGGTTGAAAATTGGAAAAAAAAAAAAACATTTTTTTACGTCACGTGTACAACATAAATCATTTTGTGATAATATTTTTCCGGTGTTGCTTATTGTTTTACAATGTATTATTTATCAAAATGATTCAAATGTAGTGTACAAATAAACGAAAAAAAAGTAAAACTCGATAGCTTTGACGTTTTTTGAACAGGGGTGATTTGAATACGATTATGCATGAATTTTTTGTTTCGCTAACAATATATCGTCATTATTGTACATATGATAATGATATTATTTTTCATTTCTGATAGGTGAATACTAAACTAGACAGGCAATGACAAAAAAAAGAAGCCAAAAATTAACTTTAATCTTCCAAACTAAAGCCCGCTGCGGATTTTTTTGAAAAAAAAAATTATTTTCCGATTCCGAGCGCACTCCAAAAAACCGGCCCGGCCATACGAATAAAAAAAAAGGGAGAGGTTTACTTTAGGGCTTCGGCGTAAGAGGGTTAAAAAGTGTCATACCCTCAGAATGTCATAAGCCGTAACCATCATTAAACAGGGACTGCCTGTACTGTACCCACATCATATATATGTGTGTGCTTGTGTGTAATTTAACTACGTTCATACATCTGTAAATACACTTACCAATACTGATGAACATCTTGCATGCAGGAAAAATAATACTCTTTCCGAACATATTCCTTATCAGCTGAGATCTGATGGTAACCAGGAGATGAAGTTGTGGTATCAATCAGGCTAGCACGATGATTCACATATATAAAAACCTGATCCTTCTCTTTCAGAACTTGGTGACCATACTGTACAAGACCTGTATAAGTATACACACACTTGTCAAGTATTTTGTTAAATAGATCAACATAAAAAATTTAAGCTTTGGTATGACAAATAAAATAAAAAATCAGTAAAACTACAATATACTTGTGTTAAAGACTATGTACTTACCATGGTGGAGATGGGTTGATTTTGAATCTAAGCAGAGAGCCTGCATTTCAGTGGAAAATGTACGGCATAACAAAAATCACATTTTCTTACTGGCTTACTGGATAGGGTATTTGTCAATCTTATATCAAATAAAAATGATACAAGTTTCATTCCTGGCCATGTCATACATATTATTCATAATCTAGACATATGTTAGTCACAAGGGATAGGGGTATCTGTGCCTTAATATCTGAGAGAACTGAAAGTCACATGCAAATTCAGGACTAAACACTACCTTATCTAACCACAAAAGAATGGTACAAGAAATGTACATTTTACATACAATGCAAGTGTATTTATGCAGTCCATCACGGACTTCATTTTAATTATTTTTTCTTACTATTTTACTTTTAATATTTTTTTTAATTCATTTTTATTCCAGTAGAAAACCTATAAGCTAAATACTATATAAGTAGAAGTGATGGTTTTGCACAAACAAATATTAACAACCTTGCCTCTTGTATTTCACTGTTTTAGTCCTTTGAAATAAGATTCAATTATCTATCAGCAGCTCACAGGACTCTGTCAAATTACACTATTATCTTTCCTGCTTTATCTTCCACAAACCTCCACTACTTTTCAGCCTCCCTTCTCAATATATATATATATATATATAATATATTATATATATATATATATATATATATATATAGGTTTTTTTACCAAGAAGGAAAAAAATGAAAAAACGAGTTAGCCCTCAGTTAAAAGGGTCCGAATAGGACCGAAAAGTACTCGGCTAACTCGTTTTTTTATTTTTTTCCTTCGTGGCAAAAAAAACCCTTATTTATACATAGCATCACGTTTTATATACTTCGTGATCAAGTTATTCATATATATATATATATATCTATATATATATATATATATATATATATATTATCTATATATATAATATAGATATAGATATATAGACTATATAGGATATAGAATATATAGATATATATATATATATATATATATATATATATCTATATATATATATATATATATATATATATATATATATAGATATATGATATAGATATATAGATATATAG